>NC_056744.1:1076413043-1076713043 GCF_019279795.1 Protopterus annectens | reverse complement strand
ATGAGCCTTTAATAGTGCTAAACATTGCAGTTTGCATATTATGCCTTACACCTTTCTTTCCAGATTATTTTCTTTACTGGTAAGCACAACCATTATTGAAATGAATTACATGCACATCCAAAGCCTCTTAATATTGACTTACATTGTGCACACACATATTCTGCAGTTAATTTTTAAACATACTGCCTTTGAAGTTGAACAGTGACTTCACTGCATTGAATGGCATAGTAGTCAAAAGCTATGTTTCATTTTGTAAGTACCTGAAACATTTAGCCTGAGTCTTAGTAGGTCAAAGTCAAATGTGTTATTCATGACATCTGCTAAAGTTAGGGTAGTTGAAGGTACATATTATTTTGAGGAAGGGCTGTCAAGTGAGCTGGATGGTGACTAGCTCTGATTAGATGACATACTTGATGCAGGTGATCTTAGAGACACTGATCTCATTCTTCTGCAGGACCAAGACCTCAAATGACATTTTCTGCTATGTGCAAATAAATTTAGATGTGGCCTGCATGAATTCTGTTGTGTTTGGACCCCATACTATTTCCACTACTTTCTTGAGAAGAACTAGTACAATTTGATATGCCTCCACATCTGAACAGCACCCCATTCTCTTCCCCTTACAACACTGATTCATGTTTGGGTCTGGTAAGTCCTCATTATTGCATGAATAAAGGCAGACATGGATGCCACCATACTGACTCTGACCATTTCTAGCTGACTGTCTGTGGCAGTGAACTGAGCCTTGACAACGTTACAGCATATTTCCTGTTGGGCAGCCAATACTTTGTCTCCTGAGCTAGCTATGACATATGCCTGCATATTGTACCCCTTTCTAAAGGTGGCACAGTAGCCACTGTTACCTTTACATTTCAGCCATCATCCAGAAAGTGTTTCTGTGAGTCTGGAGATGCTGTTGTTGAGGTTCATGGGTTTTCTGCTCCTACAACCTGTAGTATACTGTCACCATGAACTTGACTTTGTGATACAGTGTGACTACCTGAAGAGTTATTAACAACATGTGGGGTGTGTGATTCTGCCATTAAACTTGATGACTGTGTGCTACTTTCCTCAGGCTGTCTCATAAATATATCTATGTCATCGTCATCATCAGCCATTCTACTGCTGATGTCTTCTATATTTACTGGCATATTGGAGCAAGTTTATGCTGCTGACCCTGTAAAGAATTAGTTGATCACATTATTGCTCAGACACCAGAATACACTACTGTATGTTGTAATGAGGTGTAGAGGATACGTAACATGCACTCTCTGTTCAATGTCATCATATCCAGAAGTGGAGAGTTCACCCATTAATAGTAAATGCATTGGTGACAGGTAATCTTTTACCTGAGCAGTCATTCATTTATGTAAATCTGTTATGGGGTTAAAAACTAACCTGCCTGAGCAGATGTCTAATTATGGTTGAGACGTGGGTATCACACCACCTACGATTATGCCTCTGTCATTGTCACCAGTTTCATATTCAACATCCAAATGGAGAGAATGTATTCCTCATCAGATGTTAAAGGAATAAGTGCTTGAGGTCTACTCTATGTGACAAATCAAGTTTGGTAAAAACAAACTTGTCAATAATAGCAGTTTGATACTTAATGACCCTGCATGTTATTTGTGTTTGGTTATGGTGATGTCACACCCCCAGTGGATGTGTTTCCAACCTTTTGAATCCCAGCCCTGTAATTCTTTACTTTGTATGCGGCAAGGAATGGAAAAAGGTGGACATCTGGATAGAGTTGGGAGAGCACCTGTCATCTTTTGATCACCTGCTCTGGGCCCAGTGCCCAGTGCCGCCACAGGTATGATGACCTGCAGAGTCACAGGTCTGACTAGCTGACAAAGTAGGTAAAACAGATGAGGGCAAGAAGGCCAAAGTTCTACAGTAAACATTTTAATATTTTATTTTTAAATCTTAATTACAAAAAGTTTTTATGATAGATAAAAACTTATGATTGTAAAATAGCACTCACCTACTGGATTATTATTTAAGTTGTTAAATATATTGCTGCTATATTTATCCAACTTGAACATACTCTAGACACTAGTGTATATTAAATGCTGCACTAATTAAAGCATGCTCCCTGGCATTTATGTTCACTGCAAACGTGGTTAATTATTCCTGTATGTGAAAAAAATTGCTACTGTAAGGAATTTTATAACCTTATAGGGTTTAACTGATTGTGTATATACTGCTTCTGAATGGTTTAACCATGTTAGTGTTTCTCAGCTGTATAGATTGTGAATGTATTACATTAGGTTAACCAACATCTCCTAGTTTATCACTGTCACCTAACCTGCATGCAAGCTTTGCTCCTCTCATGTATCTCTCTCTCCACATTCCAGTAATACTACAACTTATCTCCCTCACCTTTCTCACCCACTTTATTTTTTTCTTTTTTCCCCATTTGTCACCATAGGTTTTAAGCCCAGGTTTTTGAATACAGAACTGCAAGCTGCATGTCTGCACTGGGAAGCCCCATTGAAAATACATTTATACTGGACTGCTCCTCAGTAGTTACTGGCTAAGAATAATAACAAAGTATGTGTAACGTTTGGATATTTTCCACTGCCTTATCTATGTAAAACAAAAAGGCTAGCTGCACATCACTTAGACAACCCTCCAGCTCCCCCCACCCCCATCCACCCTGCCCCACTGTGCTATTTATCTGGCTGATTTCTCTACCTATTGGCACACCTCCTTTTCTCTAGTTTAGGGTTTATCCCTGAACTATTATCTCTAACCAAGTATTGCTTTATTATATCCCATTTTCAGCACCCACTGAACTTGATATCTCCCATGAGAATTTATACAGTGATCCCAATATCTACCCTTTCTTCCCCACCTCTTATTTCAACTCCTTTTGCTGTACTATATACTATAACCATCCACCCCCTTCCCCACCTCTCCTCCCAGCTCCTTTTACTGCACTACACACAATAGCCATCTATCTCCTTCCAGCACTCATCTTAACTCCTTTTTGTTACAGGTTACATCTACTTTAGCATAGCCACCAAAGTCAATTTTACATTATTCTTTGATTGCATCTACTGTAGCATATCCACCAAAGTGTATTTCCCTTATTCTCAGATTGTTTCTGTTGCTTGTTCTATCTACCACATCTTTGGTCCTACTTGCTCTGTTCACCCTCGCTGTACTCGGGCTCATTCCGCTTCCCTATCCTACTCCAATTCCCTCCCACCCCCACTTTCCTTAAGCTTAGTTTCATAGACCACTTCTCTTAGACTCATCAACCAATCAACCACATAATACCCACACACTCCTATCAGAAACATCAGCCAATCAGCTGCACAGTAACCACATCCTTTCATTAACTTATTCCAACCAATAGTATTCTTCAATTCACCTAATCTTTATATACCTCATTAGTACAACGTAACTCATTCATATATCTAATACACCTTACCCTACAAAATGACCAACAACATTTTATCACTTCTACTTACTTTCACATACACTACTGTTCTTATCATACTACTCCATGCCACCACATTTCAAAATATACACCTCAGACTATCCACAACAACTCCTGTGAAGGCTGCCAGCCTAGCTAGATAGCATTTTATAGATAATTCTATCATTTGTAAATATTAATGTAAGACACAGGCTTGTTGTCTTAAATGGAAAAACTGCTGTTAGATGTGGAACTGCAAAAAAAGTCACAACAGTGCTCTCTACTGACCAAGTAAAAGCATGTTGTGACCCTTTGATCTAAAGTCAGCTCCAGTCCGTCTAGACGAAGACATTCTTTCTATTATTTTAACCAATAGTTCAATTGCTAGGTTTAAGCATGCAAATGTATTTTTATTGCTCTGCTTCCTGACCAGCTGCAAGATAACACAAGGAGATGTTAAAAATGTAAATGCAGTTTCTGGTAGCCTGGGGTCCCAGGGAAGTGTGAAGAATGATGTAATGGGAACCAGGAATGTGATTTTAAGAACAGAGTGAATCAGAGAGAATTAAGCATTTTTGTCTTGACCATCCAACTCATCAGCACTGTCTTGCTCTTATGCAAGTTATCTTAGACTTGTGTTCTCTCTTAGAAATAGCTAGAAACTAGAAAGATTAGACTAAGTGTTTTTCTGTGATGTCAGAACTGTACTATTGAATTATTTTAAGTATTTCTCTGTGATCTCTGAACTCTTGGCTAGCACTGTGTAGTAAGAAGTATTGTATTGTGTTTTTATTATTTAGTATTAAATATTTTAAAAATTTCAACTGTGGCTGTTTTGTGTAGAGATAATTTAAGCTCTGGAGTACATTGCATATTTATAGTGATTACTATACAAAGTCACTCTAATGAGCCTTGACTGTTTAGTTGCACTACCAATTGGATAATAATATTGCACAGTAATAATTGAACCCCCTTTTAGGGGCCATTGTGTAGCTGATAAATATTAGCTGGGTGGTGGCAGCTGATACTACTGTATAGTCTGGGTAAAAGGGGCACAGATGGAAAACCTGTGCCAGCCTTCCCCAGAAGTGTCTGTGTGGTTGTATAAACTCTTATCTCAAAGTGTGTGTTTGTGTCAGCTACTTGGGCAGGGACATGAAGCACTGGTTGGACAGAGAGGGTGCTGGAGATTTTAGCTTGCCCAGCTGGCTGAGATCTGGACCCTATAGCTGTGCCAGTGGGGAGCCTTATTGGGGACCTGGAGAGCAAGGGAATAACCAGCCCCGGACTGACTGTGATCTCTGTGTGCTCTTAAGGGAAATTGCACTTTGCTATGTGTATTAGTTATCCTTTACTCCTATATGAGACACCCCTCACTGGTGTTAGTGGTGAGGATTGAGGCACCTTGATTGCTGGGCCAGGGCACGGGCATCACATATTAATTGTTTGGCAGCGATGAGATATCCACACTACATATTAATTGGTTGGCAAATACTAACTGGCTTGTAGTGGTGTGGGTAGGGTGAATTCCTGTAGCTTGTGTACAGTGAGCTTTGAAGGTGTTTTGTACTCTAAATCAGCCATGCAGTGAATACTCAGAGTTCAGATCACAATTGTTTTATTTCTTTTGTTAGCTTAGTTAGTCAGGGTGAGCAGGCAGCATGTCAGCAGATGAGAATGGAAATCTGACAAGGAGCCAGCTGGCAGAGATGTGCTAGGCTAGGGGACTGGTGCATGGAAACCTGACTAAGGCAGACCTGATTGCAGCCTTGGTTACAGCTACATCAGAAAACAGCAACCAGGAGGACAATCAGACTGGCAGTGGAGATATAATACTCTCAGAGAAAGGACAGCTCAACCTTTCTGCAGTGGACTTTAAAATCCATCTGGAGTTAAAGAGACTTGAGTTGGAGGCCAGGCATGTAGAAACAGAAGCAACTGAGAGACTGAGGCATCTAAGACAGTGAGGACAATGAGAGACTGTGACATGTGCAGGCTGATGAGAATGAGAAACTGCTATGCTTGGAAGCTGAAGAAAACAAGAGGCAGAGGAAGCATGAGAAGGAGATGCTGACTCTTCACCAGAGTCATGGATGTAATGGGGAAGGGAGTAACTGGACCCCAGAAGCACAACAGGTCAGTAAATTTCTTCTGCAGTTTAAAAAGGGAGATAATTTTGATAGTTTCATTCATATGCTTGAGAGGGGATGCAAACAGTATAGTGATGACCAAAGGCTCTGGGTACAGTTCCTGACACCCTTACTCCATGGTAAAGCTGTAACTGTTTTGTCAAAAATGTCTGATGTTGCATGTTTTGATTATACTGTTGCCAAAAAGCATTTGTTAGAATTGTTTAAGCTAACACCTGAAACATATAGGAAAAGGTTTTGTGAGCATAGATGCAAGGCAGATGAAAGTGTGTGTGAATATGTTGCTGAACTGAGCACTTATTTCCATAGGTGGGTGAGTGGATGTCAGGTCATCACTTCTGAAGGGCTGGCAGACCTTTTGGTGAGCGAACAAGCCCTTAGCACTTCGCCTGAGGACATGAGGATCTGGTTAGCTGATAGACAATGTGCTATTTCAGATGAGTTGGTGAAGAAGGGAGACCTATACCTAGCGAGCAGGGCATCCCTGCACAGAAGAGGGACCCCAGTACTGCTCATGGGTCTAAAGGAACCCAGGGTAGGCAGCACAGACTGCCCTAACAGAATCTGCCAGTAGCAGGGGAAGCCACTAGTCCAGGTACATGTCCAGGAGCTAGGGTTAAATGTTTTGAATGCAACCAGTGGGGCCATGTGGCATACAGGTGTCCACAGAGGCAAGGTGGGGAACAAATGATGAGGGAGCCAGTAAGTGGGAAAGACAAAATGCCAATAGTAGGTTGTCTTGGGACAACAAGGGTACCAAACTACCACTAGAGGTTATATCCTATTGTAGTGAATGGCAAAGAGGCCATTGCCAAGAAAGACACAGCCTCTGATATAACCATTGTAAAGCCAGCAATGGTTACAGAGGAGCACTACTTGCCTGGGCAGTCTACCCCAGTCAGGGCTTTAGGAGGGATCCCATTCCAAATACCTTTGGCTAGGGTTCATCTTGACTGGGAGGGTGGAAAAGGAAGCCAGCAAGTAGGTGTGTTTGAGGATATACCTGAAGGTGTCCTCATAGGTAATGATTCTGATAGTGCAGTACCCTGTGCTTGTGCAGTTACATGCAGTCAGGCTTGGAGACAAGCAGGTAAGTCTGGTAGCCTGGGGAGACCCAGACAGACTGCATACTTGCAGCCAGGACTGGTGAGGTGGTTACTTCAGGGAGGGAGCTACTCTGTAGCAGTGAGACTGAATGTGAGCCACAGCTGCTTGTGGGTACTGATGTTCTCTTGGACAGAGTGACTACAAAGGTAGAGGTGAGTAGTAGTACCCAGGCTAACAGTGAGGCACCACTGTCAGAGGATACCAGACTTCCTGTGGAAGAGGAGCTGGGAAAGGTTACAAGGAGAGAGTTGAGACAGGCTCAGCTCTCAGACCCTACACTGCAAGGCCTGAGACAGGTAGCTAGGGAGGCACCTGATTCTCAAGGAAAGGGGGAATCTGTATATTGGGACAAAGGGTTACTATACAGAGAGTGGACCCATGAGGGAGGGCTAGAAGGTGAGAGAGTACAGCAGTTGGTAGTGCCTAGAGCCTACCATCTGGTGCTTCTAGCCATAGCCCATGATATTCCATTTGTCATATGGGCATAAAACATACAAAGAGGCATATTATGCAGAACTTCTATTGGCCTGGAATTTCCAGAGATGTAACAGGGTACTGCAGGACCTGTGAGCAGTGCCAAAAGGTATGCAAGGCATAAGACAAGGTGAGAGCTCCTTTGATGCCTTTGCCCATGATTGAGGAGCCATTTCAGAGGGTAGCTATGGATATTGTGGGTCCTCTGAGTACCCCAAATTCCACAGGGAAAAGTATATCCTAGTGGTAGTGGATTATGCTACACAATATCCTGAGGTGGTGGCTTTGTCCTCCATTGAGACAGAGAAGGTGGCAAATGCTTTGTTGGAGATTTTCTGCAGGGTAGGTTTCCCAAAAGAAATACTGATGGACAGAGGTGCCAATTTCATGTCAGACCTGCTGGCTTGTCTGTGGAAGTCCTGTGTGGTGAAGCACATGAAGACCACCCCCTACCATCCCTAGACTGAGGTTAAACTCTACAATCAAGTCCATGCTGCAGGCATTTGCAGATCAGTTTAAGAGGGAGTGGGAGAATTATTTGCCCCATCTGTTGTTTGCTTACCCAGAGGTTCCCAAGGAATCCACAGGTTTTTCATTCTCTGAGTTGCTGTATGGGCATAGGGTGAGGGGACCTCTAGATTTAATTTGAGATGAGTGGGAAGGTAAGTGCGAGTCTCACAAAGAGTCTGTTGTGGCATACATGTTAAACCTCAGGACAAGGCTCAGGGAGCTCATGGGCTTGGCCCAGGAGAACCTGGCAGAAGACCAACAACAGAAAAAGGTGTGGTATAACAGGAATGCTCAAACTAGAGAGTATGCTGTGGGGCAGCAGGTAATGGTTCTCATTCCTGGCAGACACAACAAGCTGCAATCAGCTAGGGAGGGACCCTATAAGGTGGTAAGAAAGGTAAGTGATGTTAACTACATGGTGGAACTGCTAGGCAGACTGCAAAGGGCACAAATTGTACTATGTTAACATGATGAAACCTTACCATGATAGGGAGGCCCTTGTGCTGAGCATTTGCAGTGGATTGCAGGAGGAGTCTGATGGAGATCTGGGGACTGATCTCCTCAGTGAGGCTCAGGCTGACACCTCAGTGGAAGGGGTAGCAATGTCCCAGCAGCTATCTCCTACCCAGGTTCGAGAAATACAAGCAGTATTGCAGGAATTTGGGGACATGTTCACTGAGAAACTAGTGTGCACCCACCTGGGGCAACACCAAGAGGATACAGGATCCCAAAGGCCTATTAGGCAGGCCCCTTATAGATTGCCTGAGAGAGTCAAACAGACTCTGCGGGAGGAGGTACAGGTGATGTTGGAACCTGGGGTAATTCAAGAGTCCAACAGTCCCTGGGCTTCCCCAGTGGTTCTGGTGCCAAAGAAAGATGGCAGCACCAGGTTCTGTATGAACTACAGGAAATTAAATAGTCACACAGAGTCAGATGCTTACCCCATGCCTAGGACAGATGAAGCCCTAGAGCAGCTGGTTAGGGCTAAGTATCTTGCAACCATTGATCTTACCAAGGGTTACTGGCAGGTGCCCTTGACTCCCAGTGCTAGAAAGAAGTCAGCCTTTGTGACTCCTTTTGGCTTGTATGAGTTCACAAAGATGCCCTTTGGGATGAAGAATGCCCCAACGACTTTCCAGAGGCTGGTAGATCATATCCTAGCAGGAGCAGGAGGGTTTGCCCTTGCTTACCTAGATGATATTGCCATCTACAGCCATTCCTGGCCAGTGCACTTTCAGCGTGTCAGGGAGGTGCTGGGCAGACTACAGAGGGCAGGGTTGACCATTAAGCCAAGCAAATGGCAGGTGGGTATGGCAGAGGTCTCCTACCTAGAACATAGAGTGGGGAGTGGTAAGATATGGCCAGAACTTGCCAAAGTGGAAGCCATTCAGACATGGCCTGCACCTATTACTAAAAAGCAGGTGAGGGCATTTTTAGGGACAGCAGGGTACTACAGAAAGTTTGTCCCCGGTTATAGTACCATAGCTGCTCCCCTCACAGACCTGACAAGGAAGAACAGGCCAGATAAGGTAGTGTGGACCCCAGCATGTGAGCAGGCATTCTGGAAGCTTAAAGAAGCTTTGGGAGGACCCCCTGTGTTAGCCAGTCCAGATTACAAGAAAGAATTTGTTGTGCAGGTGGATACTTCAAACCATGGTGTGGGGGCTGTACTTAGCCCGATTTCTTCAGGGGGAGAAGAGCACCCAGTGATCTCTCTCAGTCGTAGACTCCAACCTAGGGAGGAATGCTATGCAGCTGTAGAAAAGGAATGTCTAGCCATAGTGTGGGCACTGCAGAAACTTCAGCCTCATCTGTATGGAAGGAAATTCACTGTTATGACAGATCACAACCCCCTAACATGGTTAAACAGAGCGAGGCAGCAAAATCCTAAGTTGCTAAGATGGAGCCTGGGGTTGCAAGCATATGATATGTCAGTGCAGCACCCCAGTGGGATTAACAATGCCAATGCAGATGGGCTCTCAAGACAGGGAATGGGGTAAGGTAAGTTCTCTGGGGGGGGGAGGTGAAATGTGAAGGCTGCCAGCCTAGCTAGATAGAATTTTATAGATAATTCTATCATTTGTAAATATTAATGTAAGACACAGGCTTGTTGTCTTAAATGGAAAATCTGCTGTTAGATGTGGAACTGCAAAAAAAAAGTCACAACAGTGCTCTGTACTGACCAAGTAAAAGCATGTTGTGACCCTTTGATCTAAAGTCGGCTCCAGCTCGTCTAGGTGAAGACATTCTTTCTATTGTTTTAACCAAGAGTTAAATTGCTAGATTTAAACATGCAAATGTATTTTTATTGCTCGGCTTCCTGACAAGCTGCAAGATAACAGAAGGATATGTTAAAAATGTAAATGTAGTTTCTGTTAGCCTGGGAACCCAGGGAAGTGTGAAGAATTATGTCATGGGAACCAGGTATGTGATTTTAAGAATACAGAGAATCAGAAAGAATTAAGCATTTTTGTCTTGACCATCCAACTCATCAGCACTGTCTTGCTCTTATGTAGGTTATCTTAGATTTATGTTTTCTCTTAGAAATAGCTAGGAACTAGAAAGATTAGACTAAGTGTTTTTCTGTGATGTCAGAACTGTACTACTGAATTATTTTAAGTATTTCTCTGTGATCTTTGAACTCTAGACTAGCACTGTGTAGTAAGAAGTATTGTCTTGTGTTTTTATTATTTATTATTAAGTATTTTAAAACCTTTCAACTGTGGCTGTTTTGTGTAGAGATAATTTAAGCTCTAGAGTACATTGCATATTTATACTGATTACTGTACCAAGTCTCTCTAATAAGCCTTGACTGTTTAGTTGTACTACCAATTGGTTAATAATGCACAGTAATAATTGGATACCCTTTTAAGGGCCTTTGAGTAGCTAATAAATATTAGCTGGGTGGTGGCAGCTGATACTACTGTATAGTCTGGGTAAAAGGGGCACAGCTGGAAAAGCTGTGCCAGCCTTCCCCAGAAGTGTCTGTTGTTGTATAAACTCTTAGCTCAAAGTGTATGTGTGTCAGCTACCTGGGCAGGGGAATGAAGCACTGGTTGGACAGAGAGGGTGCTGGAGATTTTAGCTTGCCCAGCTGCCTGAGATCTGGACCCTATAGCTGTGCCAGTGGGGGAGTCTTATTGGGGACCTGGAGAGTAAGAGAGCGACCAGCCCTGGACTGACTGTGATCTCTGTGTGCTCTTAAGGGAAATTGCACTTTACTGTGTGTATTAGTTATCCTTTACTCCTATATAAGATGCCCCTCACTGGTGTTAGTGGTGAGGATTGAGGCTCCTTGATTGCTGGGCCAGGGCACGAGCGTCACAACTCCCACTCAGAATACATCACTAGAACCCAAGTGTACTAGCTTCTCAAATATCTCAGCTTCCCTATATAATTGTAACAGTTTGTGTACTGCTAGATTTAAAATTATTACAAACAATATGCACTTCAAAATAACACTCCCTACTGCAGCTCAGTCTCCCTCTGAAATCCATTACTTTGAATACCTTAGAAATCATCTACTGATATTGTCTCAAAGCTATGACATTCATCTAAATCCAGGCCTTTCCCTTCAATAATTGTAATAAATAGCCCCTCCCCTTTCTCTAGCTCAGCTACCAACACTCAGAACCTATTTGTTACAACTATCAACATACTTAATATCTGCAATAAGATATCAGAATTGGCTAAAGCCACAAATATCAGATACCAAAATAATCCCACCCGGTTATAATATCTTTCATCATGACAGATCAAATAGGAAAGGTGGCGGTGTAGACTTGATCTTCTGCAGTTCATTAACCATTACTTTTTATCCCAGAATTGTCCCATCTTTTGGAAACATTGAATTCCTTTTAGCATCATTGCAAATAAACAAAGCTAAACAACTATTTATAGCAGTACTCTATATCCCCCCCAGCCACAATATCCCTTTGCTTGAAGACTTCTTATCCTGGACCACCCATAATATAACTCAAGAAACTATCATAATTGGTGATACTAATATTAATTGGCAAAACCTAACTTCAAACACCCCTGATAACAGTATCAATCTATATAAATACACTCAACTTGTTACAAACCCTACTAGAATACAAAACAATCAACCAGAGTCCACATTGCACTGGAATCTTGTATCAGATGCTCATAAATATTCCACTACTGGTAACCTCCCAAACATTCTGAGTGACCACTCCCCTGCGTGTACTTATAGAAGCCATACACAAATTCCCAAAGCCCACACTTATAGAACATCAAGAAATTTAACCAACTTCTCCCAAACAACACTAATAAATTCTCTTAAGGCCAAAAACTGGAGCCCACTTAAATATTACCACTAGAAGAAGCTGTAAATTATTTTAATAAGGTCTTTCTGGATACCCTAAATACTCTAGCCCCCATTAGGTATACAAAAACAAAATTTAATCATGCACCTTGGCTTACAAAACCTACCAAACAAATTTTTATTTCTAGGGACCAGGCTTGGAAGGAATGGTGTAAAAACAAAAGTCTAGAAAATGAAATTACCTTTAAACAACTTTGTAATACAGCAAAAAAAACAAATTAAAAGCAACAAAAAGCATATTTTACACAACTATCCAACCAAAACAAAAATGACCCCAAAAATTTTGAAAATCTATCTCCTCTATCCTTAGCCCAGGAACCATACAAACCCCATCACCATTCCCTGACAAAAACCCAAAACAAATAGCTCAAATTTTCAATTCTCATTTCATCAATAGCATCCTTAAACTTGTAAAAGAACCATCACCAGCAACAAATAGCTGTCCTAACAGCAAAGATGCTACCTCAAATTGCCATCAGGATAAACCTAGCCAGTATCCCTCAATCAATAAAGATAACACTAACAATCTCCCAGAAATGATACAATTCTCACTACAACCAGTGCCAACCTCTCAAATTTTTAAACTACTACCTAAACTATGACCATGCTCCCTCTCTGCAGATAACCTCCCCTCTGAATATTTGAAACTGATTGCAGAAACAATAGCATACCCCTTCAGCTTTCTAATTATCCAATCTATCCCTGAAGCCACAGTCCTACAAATCTCAAAAAATCCATAATTACCCCATTACATAAAGGAGGCATTATCAGTGATTTAAATAACTATAGACCAATCTTCATTCTCTCACCTTTATACAAAATCCTAGAAAAGTGGGTTCACACTCAACTTCTAAAACACCTCACTGATAACAATTTTCTTGCCCCTACTCAACATGGTTCTTGACCTGCACATAGTACAATCACAACCTTACTTCACTTTACTGACACTGTGAATACAGCTTTCAATGCTGGCCTTTTAACAACTGTACTCCTACTAGACCTATCCAAAGCTTTCAACACAGTGTCACATACTAAATTAATATAATACAACTGGCAACATTAGGATGCTCCAAACAAACCCTGACCTGGTTTACCAATTATCTGGACAATAGACAACAATCCATAAAATGGCAAGACAATCTGACAAGACTCTCTGGTAAATAAAATAGGAGTTCCCCAAGGCTCCATTCTGGGTATTTTACTTTTTAACATATTCATAAATAATCTCCACACAATCTCCCTTCAGAGCTCACTTGTCCAATATGTGGATAATTCTACCATCATATCCTCTTCCAGTAATTTCCAAGACCTCCTAAAAATAACACAAAATGTTTTTTTCAGAAATAGAAACATACCTGTATGAAGCACAATTACTTACACCCCCAAAAATCAAAGCTACTGATATATTCATTCAAACCTACCCCACAAGATTAAAACTTTTCTCTCGAAACAAAACTGAAATAGAAGTGGTACACACTGCAAAATTACTCGCCATTACTATAGATGACAAGCTATGCTTTGAACAACATATAGTCAATATAATAAAAAACACATTTCAAATTATATATGCTTTAAAGACATAAATCATATATAGATACTCCTGCAAGAACAAAATTGGCTAGCACTCTCTTGCTCCCGTCCCTCCTTTATGGCTCCCCCATTTTCACAAACCTGCACACATCCCTGAGCAACAAATTACAATCACACTATTACAAAATTGCTAAATTTGCCTGTGGCCTACCATACCGCACAAACCATTGTCAAGCCACTGATACATTAAAGTGGCTCAGTTTCCCCTATTACCTGCAGTACACAATTCACCACTGCTCACAAACTAATATATAACCCAGAGAAATGCCCCACAGTCTCACATATCATTTAGTCCTACATCCCCTCTAGGAAACTTCAGTTTTCAGACAAACAACTTTTACATGTGTCCAAACCCAAGAAGAGAGCAGGACAAAGTTTATATTCCTACTCCATAACAAAATTTTGGAATAACCTCCCTCCTTCTATTACTTTACTTGATTCATAAAAACATTAAAATATACCTTAAAACACCACTTTATTGAAAATCAGACTTGCCATTGTGGCCTAAATCTAATTCCACCTTAGAACTAATCCTAGGCCTCTGCTGTATAACTGGACTTTATTCTTAACTAACAACTTTTAATCAGCTAACTTTCATTAGTATGTATTTTTACAATGATTTATATATTAATATAAATAACTTTGTTTTTAACCTCTCTCCTATTAGTATATAAAGATGAACAGATTGTCACTTAGTGAATATCCAGTGCCTACACTCAACCTGACTGTATATTTTTTTACTTATTTTTGCTTATTACTAATTACTGAAATTGTATAAAAATCATACTATTAAATAATGTAACTTGTATCTATCTGTTATATGTTTTACTGTAAATGGAGCTTTTCTCCCCGGGCCTCCACTGAAAATGGGTTTCTGAACCAGTGGACTTTCCCAGTCAACAAATGTCCCAGCTATTCACAGACAGTCTGTCTCCTGAATACTAAAAACTGCTTCTTTTGATATTCTATACCTCAGTGATTGATTATTGTATGAATTCTTAATTTATTTCACATTGTCTGTGTCATCTCTTTCTGTGTATGCAATGAAGCTCTCATGAATTGAAATTAAAGTTCTGTGTAATAACCTTGTATTCTGAGTGCTTTTTGGAGCTTATCTCCCCGGGCCTCCGCTGAAAATGGACCTGTGTCCAGTCAGACTTTCCCAGTTAACAAATGTAAAATAAAAATAAAAAAATAAATAAAAATAAATAAATAAATATTGCATAAATACAGGTAAATTCAAGAAAAATTGTATGTCTAAGTGTGATTATGTATCTATATGTAATCCAAACGTATGAGTAGGCATAAACATATCTCTAAACAGAAATGCATCTGTATACAAATGTGGCATGTTTATGTACAGACATGGTTTTGTGTATAAATAAAAATGTATATGTATGAGTAAAAAAATATAAGTAAGTATACACATATAAAGGTTCAAAATACATACATAAAATTGTGTAAATGTGCAGAAGTTTACATATACATATTGGATCTACTTCACTTGACCTAAAACTCATTTGACTGACACTCATTTGAGCGACACCCAATTGACCTAAATTTCATTTGACTGACAACTCATTTGATTTTCTCCCATTTCACTGACAGCTTACAACAGTGCTGAATTTCAACATACTAAATCTGAAACCATAGACAAGCACACACAGAACACCAATAACTATCCCTTTCCAGAACTTAAAAACTACTTACTAACCTTCTTAACAGAAACAGGACAATGTACAACCAAACTAGGTGGGGGCTATGCCCCCATACCCCCCAGTGTGGGGGGCAGTGCCTCCCACACCCCCCTAATTATACATACTAGCTCCAGGATCACATTACAGTGGGGAAAAGGGCATATACCTTTAACTTGCCTGACAGTGCTCTACATGCTGCCACTAGTACTGGGAATGCACAAAACATTTGCCAAATTACTTTAGATACTTCTCATAAAAAATGTAAAGAGACAAACCCACACTTAGAAGCAATACAACAATACTTTCTACATTTTTGTGTCTTTCGGCTTTTCCCGGTTAGGGGTCGCCACAGCGGAACACCGTTCTGCTAATGATTGGCAGTTGATTTTTACGTACCGGCTTGCCAGGCCTGACGCACAACCTTCAATGAAAGTACACCCATTCACTCATGTCTCCACATAGAAGACGCTCTAGCTGAGAATCGAACCAGACAGCGTCTTACTGTGAGGCGACAACACTACCACAGCACCACCACCGCGGGTACAACAATACTTTCTACATGACTATTGGAATTCTAACAGTCAGCACTGTAAGTTACAATAATTCTTTTTATCACAAGCAAGTCACAGGTGAAGGAAAACCCACAACAGGTCTATGTCTTAACTGTCAGTGAAACGGGAGTGAGTCAAATGAGTTGTCAGCCAAATGAAATTTAGGTCAATTGCATGTCAGTCAAATGAGTTGTAGGTCAAGTGAAGTAGACCCACATATTTATATGCAGCAGATATGGTTTTGTGTATAAATAAAATATATATGTATGAATAAAAAATATATGTAGGTATACACATATAAAGGTGTGAAATGCATATATATAAAAGAGTGCAAATGTGCAGAAGTATACATATACATATTTATATGCACAAAAATCTAAAAACGTATTTGCATTGCAACATTATTTCATATACTGTAGGTATTAGCATATTGTTTTCTTCTACCAGCAGACTACTTTTAAAAAAATATTTGGTTAGTATAGGCCACAAACTATTTATTAATTTCATGACTGTATAAGATAGTCGTTTCTTCCAAAATAGTAACTGGACATGCATGATGTCTGACCTCTGCCACCACATCCTAGGCAGAGAGGGGGTATGGGTCATGCTTAAATTAGCAATTGACTAACCAGCATAGTGGTTAGTGAGAATTGCATTGCTCAATGCCTTACTTTCAGAATTTAAAAATGTGTTCATTAAAACAACTTTACATAATTTGACTTAAAATGAAGGTAATATATGCAATGCATAGTGCAAAGCAATAATCCAGAAGAAATATTTGCAAAGGTTGAAAAACCCACCTATTCCTCAAAGAGGTAGGTTATATACAAACATCAAATATAACAATTTGAAAGAAGTCAAGGTATCCTTGTAGTTCAACTTGCAGTAAATAAGAAATATATAATATCATTGATGGAGTCAGTAGAAATACTTAATGTAATTTTGTGCTTTACCGGTTAATAAATGTAACATAGAGCAGATAAATCCAGTACATATGTATACAGAAATAAACACACAGATTCTGTACAAGAGTAACTTATCTGCTTTGCATATTAAGAAATGTAACCATGAAAAAAAATTTTGAAAACACATCTGTGATAGGTATGCAACCATTCTTTATGTCTTCTATATACAACAGAAGAGGAGATACCATATACAAAGGCATTGGAAGAAAGGCCCCTTAAGAAACTGATCCAGGATGCCTGTGAGAATACAAACATAATTCTGGAGGAGAAAAGGGAAAAACAAAATATGAATTCCTCCAATTTTCAGGAGCAGGATTTCCAGAGGGCAAACTACCAGAACAGGCAGCTCCGGAGACAGAACAGATAAGTGTTTCCCTCTTGTTTTTAGGGAAATTGTTACCATAACACCAGCTTTTGGCACACTTTTTAAAAAGGTTTTAAATGTGTTCCCTTTTGCCAACTCAAGGTAGTGGATTTACTGCTTGAACTAAAGTTGTTCACAAGGAAATTAAACTTTAAATGCACCATGATGCCTAACTCAGCCAGCACAGTGAACATAGAAGTGAGTAGGAGTACTACATGCAATCCACTCTTGGCACCACCTGTTTTATTATTCAAACATGTTTGCAAAAATACCATCAAACAATGGTGCTCTGGTAAGAAGTGTACCTTTATAATTTCTAAAGTGGTGCAAAGAGAACTGCTTTTCTCTCTATGCAATAAAAGGAAATTATGCATTATGAAGCCAGACCGGGGGGGGGGGGGGTTATGTTGATGGATCTTTTCATTTATTCCTCAAAAATGTTGGAATAACTGAACAATGCGGAATTTTTCTCCAAGGCATCACTAAATGAGATAAACATAGCCTACCATGGCATCAATTTGATTTCGGAAGACATCTTTATCAATTTTGATCTGGGAGCTAAGACAAGGGAGTACATTGTCATCAAGAACCCAAGGAGCCCTGCAATACTTGAGATGCACAAATCTGTGACCAATCCCCCTCTTAGAAGTATAATGGCTTCAGCGAGATCCTAGACTGAGCCCCTTGTGAAATATGTGGACTCAAAATGAAAACAATTTTTGTAACAACAAAAGGCATCTATTGAAAGACTCCTGGCACTTCCTTGAATGCTTGGACAACAATGATTTCATATCAGAAAGCGTGTTTGTCACCATGGTCATCAAGGACTTTTTTACAGGTGAGTTTTGCAATCAGCATAGGGGTATTGCTATGGGGGCAGTGTCGGCCCCTATCTTTGCTAATATAGTGCTGTGGACCTGGGAGATCAACATGGTATTTTCAATAATGCGAAAAGTTATATGAGATACCTGGATAATATTTCTTTCTATGGCAAGGGAGTAGAGACGAATTGATGGAATTTATTGATTTCCTTAACCACTCTACAGATTTCTTGGAGTTCATTTACATGCTAAAACAAATTCAGTCTATTTCCTTGATGTTAGTATATTTAAGGACAATGTTTGTGGGAGGTATGAATCTAACATTTTTAGGAAAGAAACTTTTTCCAGTACATACCTCCATTTCAACAGCCAGCATCCCTTGTGTCAGAAGAGAAACCTGGTAAAGCATCATTTTATCAGGTTAAGCCGGTTAGTGTCAGACGATATTATGTTTCAAAAGAAGGGACTCAAGCTTTGTGGTTTATTCAAAGATCGTGGCTACCTAACAGAGTTGGTTGACAAGTGGTTTACATGAGCATGTGGGCTACTCCTACAGAACCCACTTTCCATACAACACATGGAAGCAAAAGCTGACAACCTATCACAAGCTATGGTGATTCAATATAATAGGGATGTTTTCTCCCTTCAGCAAGCAATAACCAGTCATTGGAACAGTATTTTTGGCACCCTTGGATTGTTGGACCAGCTGGGGCAAAAACCAAGGTTTGTGTATAAAAACTGTAAAAACGTTAAACTTTTTGTTGGAAAATAACAAAGAAGTGTTTAACATAGTCACCAAAAATGTGAGGATGAAAAGTTGTGGAGCCTGCAAGCAATGGAGATTCATCTTACAAGACTCCCACTTTTCAGTCACAGGATACCCAAAGACAATTATGGTTACTGGGAACTATAATTGTGAAATGAAGGGGGTTGTTTATATTGCCTTCTGCTTGTCCTGCCCTGCATTTTATATAGTTAAACCATTGGCCCACTCAAAATCAGAATATATCGACACTTATATGCTATGAAAAAAGCACAAACTACTAATGCCCTTTTTAAGCATTCCAGAGTATACAAGGATTTTAGAAAATTTGTTTTTACAGTTTTGGAAGAAGTCCCATTCCCTATGGAAACTGGAAACTTCTATTAGAACAATGTGAGTTTTTTTGGCATGCAACAGTTTTCACGGGTATTAATGATTTTGTTAGAATTAAGCCCATTCTAAAAGGTAAGAATGTTATTATAGATTCATAGGTTCATAGGTAGGTACTAGGCTATTAGCCCTAGAGCCTATATAAGCCTAGCCAAAAAGGTACCCTGGCTTTCGCCACCCAAGAAAATTATTTTCCTGTGCCCTGTTGAGCAGAGCCACAGAGGCGATCCCCGGGGGGAATTTCAAATTTCTCATCCAATCATCAAGATTTTTCTTGAAGAGTGCTAATGAGGAGCTCTGTTTGACATAGATAGGTAGTCAGTCTGTTCCAGAGTATGGGAAGTCTCTGGGCCAGGAATCTATCCCTCCAGCATGTTCTGTTTATTGTGGTGACAATGTTTAGGTCCCTAGAGCATATAGCTCAGACAAATTGGGATTTCTTTAAGTGGAGCATGTCCAACAGCTCTGGGTTTGACATAGCTTTGTATGTTAGGCAGAGATTGCCTCTAAGTAGGTGATATGCGACGGAGTAAAGCTGGAGTTTTTTGAGATCATCTGCGTTGGGCATCTGTTTGAGGCCAGTAATCCTCTTTGTGAGGTATTTCTGTGGCCTTTCCAGTTGTTGTAGATGTCTTGTGAGGTACATACCAAAAGGGGCATTGTACTCTATAATGGGTCTAATGAGCGATGAGTAGAGGGGAACAATGACCTCTTTTTTTCTGGATGAGAAACCTTTTGTGATGAGGTGAGTCATGTAGAAGGATTTCCTGACCACTGTGGCAATGTGATTATCAAAGGAGAGACTACTGTCCACCTGTGTCCCAAGTTCTCGTATCACACTTTCGGTGTTAAGTAGACTACCACTTATGAGTTTTTACCAAAGGGGATGACAATACACTTTTTGACATTGAGCTTCAGGTCATAGCTTTGACACCAGGCATCTGTCTCAGTGAGGCCCTTTTGTAGTATGTCCACATCGTTAGGATTTTTGATTATGCTTCCTAGTTTGCAGTCATCTGCAAACTTTGTTAGCCAAAGACCTTCTGTGTTAGCCTGTACTTCAGAGAAATAGATACCAAACAGGAGAGGACCCAGGACTGAAACCTGTGGTACTGTACTTATCATTGGCCTGAACTCAGATTTGGAGTCTGCTACTTTCACAGTGTGGGTTCTGTCTGTGAGCCAGTTGGCAACCCATCTTGTGACATAGGGATTTATACCTAGTTTAGTGACTTATCTATAATTCCAGAGTGGGGGATGGTGTTGAAAGCCTTGGTGAGATCTAGGTAAGCTGTGTGAACCACCTTACCCTCATCTATGGCTTTGGTGACTGTTTAAAGAAGTCAATCAGGGTTAGAAGACATGATCTGCCTTTTACAAACCTGAACTGGGTAGGGTCCAGAGTTTGGAGATTACCAATGTTTTTGTTTATGAGTTCCATGATGATACATTCCATGGCCTTGCAGACCAGGCTCATCAGGCTAATAGGGCAGTAGTTCCCGGGGTCCGTCGTGGCTCCCCCTTTGTGGAGTAGGATAACTGTCACAGTGCGCCATTCAGTGGGCACAAAGCCTGAGGTGAGGCTATGATTGAACATCGTACTTAGGTAGGGTGCCAGTTCATTCTGTAGTTCATACAGAATGCAGCCTGAGATGTTGTCAGGTCCCATGGATGCTGTGTTCTTGTCTTTGGAGAGTGTGTTTTTTAATTCTGCAGCCGTGATTACAGGAACTTTGCATTCTTCCACTATAAAGATGGGCCCTTTAGAGGGTGAGAGGGGGGTAAAGTTAGCACTGAACCTATCTGCCAGGATGTTGGCAATATCAGTTGGTTCTGTATATTTAGTGTCATTGTGCTGTAACTCAGAGCAGATCTGTGTTGCCATTGAGATTTTTAACATAGCTATAGAATGCTTTCTGGTTGCCTTTAGAATCAGTGGTGATTTTGTTTTCATAACTAGCTTTGGAGGATTTTATAAGGGATCTCAGCTTCTTACTGAGGCTGACCAGGGGGTTCCCCCATTCATGGGATTTTACTCCTTTTGCAATAGTTTCTTCCTTCTGTTGTAGAGTTTGTTTATGGCAGGGGACCACCAGATTGGCTTCCTTTTTTTGGAGGATAGCATCTTGGTTCTGTTAGGGATTGCATGATCCATGCACTCGTGTAAGTGCTTATAAAGTCCATTTGTGTAGGATTCAGCAGTCATACCTCTATTGTCCGTCTGCATGGGTGACATGAAGTTTGCCACTTCTGTCTTAAGAAGTGTGAAGTTGGCTTTGGAGAAGTTTTTTACGGTGGTTTCCCTGATTGGGGGTGGGGGCGGGATGTGGATGTCTAGGGTGATTAGCTTGTGGTTGGATA
The DNA here is from genome assembly GCF_019279795.1 of Protopterus annectens. NCBI lineage: Eukaryota > Metazoa > Chordata > Ceratodontiformes > Protopteridae > Protopterus > Protopterus annectens. The sequence continues at coordinate 1,076,691,522 of NC_056744.1, read as the reverse complement.
TGACCAATGAGGAATTGACCTCTGGTGTGGAACATTGGTAATGACCAGGTCTAGGATATTGCTGCCCCTGGTGGGGGTGTGAATAAGTTGATCCAAGGCGTTGGAACTTATTAATTCCAGAAAACATTGAGCAAAAGATTTGGTACATGAGTAGTTTTCATAGTTAATGGTGGGGTAGTTGAAATCACCCATTATTAGGGTGTTGGGTTGTACCCTAATACTTTCCAGTGTATCAAGAAATGAGGAGTCGGAATCCTGGGGGATGGTGGGGGATCTGTAGCAAGCTACAATTTGGATTGCGGTCTTGCCCAGTGTTAGTTGCACGTGGAAAATCTCATATACATTATGCTGTACAACTAGCCTGGAGGTGTGGATATCCTTAATGAATATGGACACGCCTCCACCTTTAGTGCTTCATTCCGGGTTAGGTGGCCGAAAGGTGTAGTATGAATTATAGCCTGATAATGCAGGGGTGCTCCCTGGAGCTTTGAACCAGGTCTCTGTCACTGCACAGATGTCGATGTTCTCCATTTTAAGTAGTGCCTCGAGTGAGTGCATTTTGAGCTTTAGACTTCTAGCATTGAGTAGCATTACCCTCAGATTTTGCTTGCTTGTACCTGTTACGGTGGTGAATTTGTCATTTGAACCTTGCCTAAAAAAGGCACTATAGGGGTGGCAAGAGCCTTAGCCAGTATCCAGAATCCCAAGGGCGACAGGTGCAGGCCATCTCTGGCAAAGCATCGTGGTCTGTCGATCATGTCATCCCAGACAGACAAATACTGGATGCCCTTAGAATGACACCAGAAGCTTAGCCAATTGTTGTTGTTATTATTTGTTTTTCTCTTCGGGATGCAGTATTCATACTTACAGTATTTTATTTATTTGTTTTTTTTTACTCAAATGAACTTTTTAATAACAATTTTTATTAAACCTGGTATGGTTCTTATAATTTCTTATTGAAAGGCTGTTGTTTGAATGTATTTCTAGCTATTTATATGTATGCATGCTTTTTTGTCTTTTTTGTGATATGTCTGTTTAAGAATTCTCTTTAAGAACTCAGTTTGGTGCCATTGAGGAGTAAACCAGCTTTACAACTGTTTCTGAAGAAGTTCTACATGTTTTAGAATGAAAGTGCTTAAACTTGATTGCAGATTTTTTACATGAATCTGAAATAAAAAAGTGTCATTCCCCCCAAAAAAGATGTTGAATAATACCTGTTTTTTTTCTTTGCTTTATTTATTTTTTAATTATAAATCCAGAAGTAATCCATATGCAAAAAGAATACAATAAGCATTGTGCTTTCAGTACACAGCTGCAGTACAGTTCATTTCAGCAAAATATTTCAAATATGTTATCATTTCTTATGTTACACCAGCTTGCCTCCTTAGTGTCAGTAACCTGCAAATGTGAAAATCGCCACCACCTCATATTATTGTACTTATTGTTCACAAGTTTTCAGTACCATTTCCCTGACTATCTTTTTCTCAATAAAGATGTAATAAAAATAATAAATCACTGTTAATAAAGATTGCACAAATGTATTACATTATGAGTCAGTTTACTGTCACCATTTAATTTCTCTACTTTTCCTCGCTCTTTTTCTTATTTTAATTATGGGTTACTGTCTTTTGTTCTTTTCATTTTTCTCCCATCCATGTTTATTTCTTTTTACAGTTCCAGAATCCATTGTAGCAGCCCAAGCACATTCCTACAAGCTCACAGAGCACTCACCCTCTGCCAGTCTAGGGATGTTTTCACAGGGTCGAGGCCATGGCACTGTTCCTGTAGGCACCCTGTCATAGCACAGCCTGGCAAGCCATACTGACCATGGGATTTGGGATTTGGTTGAGGATGCAGTGAACAGGTAATGGAAAGACAATCTCGCCCAGTCCCGGATGTTCTTCAGCAGGTTCAAGACTTGTTTCCCCAGTCGGAGCCAACCACCTCACCACTACTGGCCTCCATCCACTCAACATCAGGGTCCTGCAATGCAACAACATCAAGCAGTAAAACAATTGAGGTCCTGTGAACCAGGTGTCCTTGTGTGAAAAACTCCTCTTCACTTTGTTCCTCTTACCCAAAACCTTTCTTCAGCGCTGTCTTACCTACTTCCTAACCAAACTGGTCTCTTTACATAAAAATAATTTAAAACTGGGGAGTCTAACCCCTGCCAAAATATAGCACCCATCCTCTCCACCTCTGCCCCTTAATGTGCTCCTTCTGTGTTTCCCTCTTTGTTATCTTTCCCCTTTTTCAGTCTTTCCTATATCCCCCTTACAGAAATGATATAAAACTCCTTTACATTTTTTAAAACTTAATAAAGACAGGCACGCTGCTCATTGCTTGTCTTAGCTATTTGTAACATGCTTATACATAGCCGCCTTCATCCATAACACGTGAATACTTCTGAAATTACACGAGCACTTCCGTTTTTATGTAGCACTTCACACACATAGAAGGATTCACTTCACCAGCTTTATGCATTTTGTGAAAGTGAGCATTTTTTACCAAAATGTTTTGCATTTACTTAGTCAGTGTGAATAATGTGCAATTGTTGTATCTGCATATAGGTGTAGCAGTGCTCTTCTCGAATAAGTGAGAACCTCGGGACTATCAATGCCATCCTTAGTTGAATGAAGCCACTGCACACAGAGATATGCATTCACTCACACACAAACACACACACACACACACACACACACACACACACACACACACACACGTACACACACACACACACGTACACATATATACCTACACACACAAATGTAGACATACACACAAATGTGAACATACACCCACCCAGACATGCACACATTACAGAAAGTAGAATGTGCAAGGCTTTGTAATTAAGATATAAAAATTACTGGTTTTGCAGGAAAACACAAGGCAGTGGCAGTGGCAGTGACAGTGGCAGTGGGAGAGTGGCAGTGGGTTAGACATATGTGGATATAAACTGTGGGTGGAAGAGGGAAGGTCAAAAATGTATATTTATTAGATACAGTTTCTGCATTCTGCAGAAAAGCAACAGCCTAAATGCATAGGCATTCTAAAGCAATGAGGTGTACTCCTAGGTGTGATTCTTTGCACAGAATCCTGTTGATTAATACATTATACTACATTTGCCCTATGGCAGAAGGAGACATTAAGCCTACATAGCTTGATTTTTGTAATGCCATTTGTAATCTAATCAAATATACTACCTCTTTGCCGTGTCAACACTTTTCCATCTGTCTCATGTCCTCTTGCTTGCCTCTATGGAATGCATCACTTCATCCCATTGTGGTAGTCTATCTCATGTGTCCTCTTTGTGAAGGAAGAAGTCATTTTGAATATTCAGGGAGCAGCTACTCCTTAGTATCAGTGACACATCTTCTTGTCTCTCTTGTTTTGGACCACCCCGACATCTTCCTTTCATGATCTTAAGCATCCCTATCATGAGTTCCATCTCTACTGTCTTAAGTGACAACAGCTTAATCTCCTCTCATCTCTGATCATATATTTTGTTCTCCATGACACACACCATTCTAGTGACCTTACTTCGGGACTCCTTTTTCCTCCAAAAAAGCAATTTTTCACGGCTTGTGGTCAGTCCACAGTTCAGTGGAACAGAAGCATTACAACTTTGCTTATGAAGTCTATCCCCCTACTGTTTGCTGTCACCACCACCCCACTCTGCTTCTGGTGGAGCATTCTAGGTGTGATGAACATTCCCAGATCCTTCTCCTGCTCTTCTGCATTAGTTTAATTACCCCAGCTGATGCTTCATACTTATGGCTGCTGTTGTCTACCAGTAGAATTTGGCATATGTCCATACTAAACCTGAGCCTCCTTTGTTCTTATTCATTCAATCTTTCAAAGGTTCATAGGTTCGCAGAAATATACTAGGTTAACAACCACCTGGACCTTTATAATCCAAGCCATACAATCTATCTTGGGCATTTATTAGCAGGGGGTATACTAGGAAGTTTCTAGAGGTTATGTGGCGGGTGTGTTAGTTTGGGAATCACTATCTGCCTTTGTCTATCAGTGACATGGGAGATAGACCACTGGTGAATTTCTGATCTCTCATCCATCGGTTAGGGTTATGGTTAAATTGGTTTAGGAATGGACTCTGATTCATTTGAATGTGGAACTTGCTCCAGAGTGTGGGGATCCTCTGATACACATATTTGTCTTACCAGTATGTCTTATTTATATCACAAGCAAAATTTAAATCCTTCGATCTACTGATCCTAATGCTGTTCATTTTGCAGATATGCAAAAGGTCTATTAGAGTTGGACCCAAGGATGCTTTTTATGCCAGGTATAGATCTTCTGTCAGTAACCTGTATGAGACATAGACTTATGCTTGTTGGTAATACAGACTGTGACTCCATCTTTTGTCCCTGCCTGTGCAGCTGATGGTCTAAATGTGTGGAAGGCACTGAAGCCATGCATTGTATAGTACTTACTGTGGATTTAAACCTTGTCTAGGTAATGGCACAGATGCATATATTCTCCAGAATGATGAGAGCTTGTAGAGTGTGGAGTTTCTTGTTTAGGTTCCTAGCAATGACCAGTAACACCTTTGGGTTTATTTGGGTTTTATTTGATATGTCAGCATGTTTGTCAATTTGGCATTGTCTAAAAAAAGCCTCTAAGGGGTGGAGAAAGTTTTAGCCACTATTCTGAATCCTAGGGAAGCTTAGGGAAGACAGGTGCAAACCATCCTTTGCAAAGCAACATGGTTTGTTAACCATATTTTCCCTTGCTGACAAATATTAAATCACCCTGAAAAGACACCAGAAACTAAGCCAATTACTCAAGTCGGTCATCTTTTGTTTGTACTGGGGCATCATCCTTGGTGAAGGTAGACTGCTACTCAGTGTAAGGCATATATCTGCCTGAGACACATATTCAGAGAGATCAACAATGTTTGTCTTCATATAGTCCAGTGAAGTTTATCTCAGGTCATTAGTGCCCACTTGAACTATGAGTGAATCATACTGTTACCTGTGGTGTAGTGAACTGAGTGTGTGTGTAACTTGGTGGGTCCTCACTCCAGATAAGCAACTAACCATTATCTATTACTAATTCAGCCTGGGGAGTGGGAAATCCATGTGTCATAAAATGGAATCCCCTTTCACAGGAGTCCTGGGTAATGTGTTGGCTTGCTTTATGGGCTTTGCTCTTGAGCCCCACTGGGTGTAGCATATGTGTACTGTTTGGTGTTGCTTTTGGTAAGTGCTTTAGAGATTGCTAAGGATAGGCATTGCCTTTTATAGGGTTAGGATATCTTTGAGGTTTGGGAAAATTGCTTTTTAGTGCCTCACCATAAGTTGGTCTGTGTGCATAGTGGACACTATGTGTGGTAGAAGTAGAGTGCTTGTGTTCTTGACAACCTTATTTGTATTCGAGATTTTTGCCTCCAGTGAAATTGTATATGTGAATCTCTTGCATACTCTGTTTGTTTCTTTAAGGATTAATTGGTTGTCTGTGAACATGAGACAATTGATACATTTTCTCTGGATACCCATATCTACCAAACTTTCTACGGACACATTTGGAAATTACATATCCATGTTGTCTGGACTTGTATTTGAGTGAGCCATTGTAGCTCATGGACTGGATGGTGTCTGGGGTTTCGTCTCTAGTCTTGATAAGACTAGGTCAGATTGTGCTAAGATTTGATAGTAGTGTGTTTAATGTGCAGACTGGCTGCTCTAAGTTAGTCTGCATGCGATTGCTTTGTTTTAGCCAGACTAAGTTATTGGTTTCAGTTCTAAGGGAAGTTTTATAGATAAAATGTACACCCTGGGCATTTGTGTCTGTACAGGACACTGATAACTTCTTCATTTAATAACACCAAGAAAGATTGCTTGTGAGTGTAATGCTACAACAAAACAACTTAAATTATCTTGATAAGACAATTTCAAGTATTAGGGACCTTTAGAATGATTTAAAGCAAAATCAACCAATAAAGCAAAAATAAAGCAGTAGTAGTAGTATAGCCTTACAGATTAGGCTAGTTAGGCAGATGGTTCTATAATTTCCCAGACGCTTCACCTTTGTGCAAAGGGATGACAGTGGTTGTCCTCCACTCAGCTGGGACAAAGCCGATACTCAGGCTTTGGTTGAATAGGGCACCTAATGGTGCTGCAAGTTCCTGCCTGTGTTCATGTAGGATGCAGCCTGGGATGTTATTGGGTCCCACAGAGGCTGTATTTTTTGCCTTTGAGAGGGCAGTGATGACCTGCTCCCTAGAGATAAGAGGAGGGGGCAGATACTGGGGATGTCCTGATTTACTGATGGGGACACAGTGTGGTGAAGTTTTTGCTGAACTGTCAGCCAGCAAGTTGGCTATATCTATGGAATTTGTGTATGTGGTGTCCTTAACCACCAGTTCTGAGCAGATCTGGGTGCTACCTTTGAGACTGCTTACATATGTGAAGAAGGCCTTATGATTCTCTCTAGTAGATGTGGAAAATTTGGACTGAAAGTCTGTTTTGGAGGATTTCATTAGTGCTCTTATTTGCTTTTTCAGGCTAAGGAGAGATTGCTTCCAACTGGGCACCTGTTTCTTCTTGGTCCTGGACAGCAATTTTTTCCTTTTGTTATAGAGTTTATTTATTGCAGATATCTACCAGACAGCTTTACTCTTCCTTGCAGAGTATGATATCATCCTGTCAGGAATTCCTGATTCCATGCAGCTATATAAATGTTTGTATAGTACTTTGGTGTAGATTTGGACATTGGTGCCAGTTCCTACAGAGGGGGAGGAGGCTGTGAAGCTGTTTATACCATCCCTAAGAGGTTATAATCAGCTTTGCAGAAGTTTTTATGTTTGACCATAACTAGACGGAGGTCAGGGAAGATGATAACTTTGAAAGTGACCGCTTTATGGTCATATCCTACCAGTAGGGATGCTGCAGTGGTTACTCATGTTTGTTAATACCAAGCCCAAGATATTATAACCTCCTATGGGGATATTGACTATTTGTTCCAAGGTATTTTCATTGAAAAAATTGAGGAATCTCGGCGTTTGTGTTCTGGCGTAAGCAATTCTTCAAATCTATGTTTGTTTAAAGTCACCCAGGATCATGGTAAAGGGTTGAATCTTGATAGATTCAAAGAGGTCCAGATAGGCAGAGTGGGCATGTTGAGTCAAATTTGGGGGGGGGGGGTAGCTAGCTATGATTTGAATAGGGGTCTTGTCAATGGTTAACTGCACCTGGAGTGTCTCATATGAGTCACACTGACTGACCAGCCTGGAGATGTGTATGTCTTTAATATATTTTGAAACTCCACATCCTTTGGCTTTGCTACTCACAGTTTGGGGTATGAATGTATGATAGGATGAGTAAAATATTCAGTTTATTCAAATATTATTATTTCACGTCCGTTTAAAGACCGGGACTCAAGGTTGTGTTTTTTCATCTAGCGGTGTTTTCATCTAGCGTTTTTTTCAGCAATTGATGATATCGGGGATTTACTGCATGGGCCTGATTGAGTCCTGGATATTGTGTTGGTCTGCACAACAAACTGCATTTTACTTTTTTTAACTGCCTTACTGGCGTGCTTTTTTTGGTTGCTAGTCACAGTCATACTATATTACGTGTAACATTCTGTGATTCAACTACTCACTTCATCTAACTACATCAACCATTTTACAAGAAACTACATCCTTGCTGGTGGAGAGGCAACCAGTTTAAATATTGGTAGTGCTTTACGTGGAATATTTCATTAGCGTTTGGTATACTGTGGACACAAAACATTTTTTACTGTAGCATTTTTGTACGCTACGGTTAGTGGTTCATTATGCAGCGCTTACTAGAAGAACATTTAGAGATAACTAACAAACTTATACAAGCGCTTCATGACCAGCGCAACAATGTAGGAACAGAAGAAGAAATCATTATTACTGACACACAAGAGCAGTTATTGACTTTACATTCCACGCCCAATACAAGTATGCACGGGCAGAGGCCCATTGCTAGGCAACGATCAACAACTCCTATAAGGAACGTTATTACGTCAGGGAACAGTGGAGTCGTGCCACCTCCTTTAAATTGTTTAACTAACAACAGAGATGATCAGAATGTAGTTGGACAATCTGGGCACTACCAGTCTTACAATGTGGACTTAAAGCAGTTTTTGTTGCCTCTTTCTCTTTCTAAAAAGACTTTTATGTCTAGAGATATGGGGACTCTTAATTCGCAGTTAGCCGAATTTGAAAAGACATTAAAGACTTTCAAGTCCATTCAAATGGACAATGCGTTCTTAGAACGCTCATTAGAACTGAAACAAGTCCCTAAGGGACTACGGATCTTTAAACTGCCGCATGGTTTTGAAGAAGGAACTGCTTTATTTTCAGAGCTTTTATCTTTAATTGATAAAGCTGGTCTTGATTTACTGAGACTTATCATTCGCAATAATATTGAAAAGTTAAATATATTGAATGAGAAATTATGTCAACTAGACAGAAACATCAAAGTAGACCTTCTTTTTGAGCAAAACAAATTCAGACTGGACAACATATATAAAGACATGGATAGGTACATTAACAAAGGTCTTGAAATTAAAAACCACAAAATTGAAAGAGATATTAAAGATTACAAAAATAACAGAGTGTACACACATTTTAAAGAATATAAAAATATGCAACATTTTAATCATAATTTTGGAAATATTAATCATGATATGCAAAATTTTAATCAAGGTTCTGAACATATAATCAGACACAATACTAACAACAATGAAGCACCACCAACAGTTTTTTTAGACCAGCCGGTGTTGAGGAGGTCGGAAAGAATAAGGGACAGACAGGGCAACAACAAATACCAACCACACAATCACTACAACAAGGGGGAGCACAGAATGAATCAGTGGTACAGATAAACACTTCTTTTGATCATCATGGTCCCAACACTGATTTGATTACTCACCAAGAATTGGGTGATTGTATTATATCTACACTAGCTGGTTTTAGTTTATTTAACTATACCAAACATAATTTTGACACTAACTACTTAGGATTGTTTTGTAAAGGTTTTAAATTTGTACCTTCATTTTATTTGGACATTGGTAGTGTGTTGATTAATTTGAAATTGTACACAAGACTTTTAAATTTAAAAATATTTTTTCATTCTAACAATCTCATTTTAGATTCACATTATATCACCCCCAAGCGTTCCAGTACTTTTATTCCCCCCCAACATTTTTTAATTCAAATTTTTGAAAAACTTTGTGAAAATCAAATCAGACGAGTTTTAAACAAGAATGCTGTGACTAAATTTAACTTAACTACAGCTGAACAGTTTTGTTTAAAAGAAATAACTGGTTCTGATAAGTATAGGATTATGAAGCCAGACAAAGGTGGAGGGGTAGTCATAATGTTGAATAATGACTACTATGCAAAAATGACAGACTTACTATCTGAGGATACATATGAGAAAGTGACTAGGTACGAAGTAAACAAGGCCTACACCAAAATTGATTGGTTAACTTATGATTATTTGATGGACGCAAGTATTGATCAAAACATTTACAAATATATATCTGTTGAATTTTCTATCACGCCTTCAATTTTTGGTATCCCAAAAATTCACAAGGATATACAAAACCCTCCATTAAGACCTATTGTCTCAGCCAAGGGTTCAAAAACTGAAGCTTTAGCAGCATTTGTTGACTTAAAATGCAAAGGAGTTTTGAATAGTTTACCGCACATTCTTAGAGACTCTTGGCATTGTTTAGAATGTGTAAGAGAATTTAGTAAAAATTTTGATTTTCAAACCAACTTTCTGATGGCTACTATTGATGTAGTAAATTTATTTTCTGTCATCCCCCATGAAAAGGGGACAGAAATGTTTGAAATTTGTTTAAATAGACGTAACGGTTTTAATCATTCTGAAAATCGGTTAGTTACATCCATGCTAGAACTAGTTTTAGAAAATAACTTTATTTATTTTAACAACAATTATTACATACAGAAAAAAGGTGTAGCTATGGGGGCTAGATGTGCCCCCATTTACGCTAACTTAGTTCTAGCACAATGGGAGTTTGAATTTGTATACACCAGTGTATTTTGGAAGAAGATTTTACTTTACCTACGTCGGACGACATTTTAATTTTCTGGGGAGGATCCAAGGAAGAATTTACTGATTTTATTAAATACTTAGAGCAGACTACTGAATTTTTAAAGTTTACAAGTCACATTTATGAAAACAATGTTGAATTTTTAGACATTAAGCTCTCAGTTGTGAACAACACTATTGCATCTACTTTATTTAGGAAAAAAACACATTCAAATTCATTCCTACACTTTGATAGTTGTCACCCTTTTTTTCAAAAGAGGAACTTGGTTAAGGGCCAAATGGTTAGATTGTCTAGGATAATAAGCGACAATCTATTGTTCGAATATGAACTAGACAAATTAATGACTATGTTCCAAGAAAGAGGTTACCCCTATGACCTAATATCCAAAATTAGTCAAGAGGTAAAAATAAAGAGGTTCACGACATACAAACCTATCATTACTTGTGACACGCAGGAGGAGGTTATTCCCAAGGTAAATATTAATAGGAATGATGCATTAATTATTCCATATAATAACAGAAGAAATGAGATTGTGACTTGTATTCAAGAAGTATGGACCAGTGTTATAGACACAGATTTAGAGATTTCAAAAATTTTAGGAACCACACCTAATATAGTATTTAGTAAAGGGAAAAATTTAAAGAAATTATTTGAAAATAACACTAATAGTGACTTGTTGAGACATTCTAAGATGAGTAAGTGTGGATCATGTCAAGTCTGTAGATTTATTAACGATGGACCATACACTACTATTTATAATTATGGAAAAACTATTAAATGTCCAGGCCACTGCAACTGCAACTCCACCATGGTTGTTTACTTAGCAACATGTTCAGTATGTAACGCATTTTATATAGGGAAAACTATAAGAAGACTAAAAACACGTGTCATTGAACATCTTAGTGATATAAAAAGACACAAGACTACTAACATGTTATTTAATCACAGTATTAATTGTACAAATTTTAAATGATTTTTATTTTTTGTTATTGATAAAATACCAGTTAATGTACACACAGGTGGAGATGTAAAAAACTTACTTGAAGCCAAAGAATGTTTATGGCAGCTTAGGTTGAATGCTAGCAAATGGCCTGGTTTGAATGAACAAATTTCCATTTCTAGTATACTTAAACTTCGATCTCATTTTATATGAATGTATTAAATAATTTATTGTGTATTTTTCAAAACATTTTTTACATAAACACATACTTTTTTTCCCATATATTTTTAAATGAATTATTTATTAAATTAAAAGATATTTATATTTATTATTTCATATTTGGCAACATAAAACATTTTTAAAAAAATAATTTATCATTATTATTATTACTTTTAATATATGTAACTACATGATATTACAATTAATTGTTGAATTATTGACTAGTATATTACAGTTAGTTAATACTAATGAAATTACCATCATACTATGTTCTTATTTTTCTATTCAATCTTTTTTAAAATAATTTTTTTAAATTTTCAGTATTTTGTTTAATATTACATTTTAAGACTAAATTGATTGTTGCATTTCATATTCATAGTACACTAATATTTGATAAACACAAACACTGTCTAACATCTACATCTATATTTTAAGAAATTTCTAAATGGGTTGAAGTACCTTTAAGAAACTCATATTCTGTTTTTTAACTAATTGATTAATTATTAGATTAATGGCATTTTAAAAGTATTTAAGGGATGACTAGCAATATGTTAATTGTACTCTGATGATGCCCAGCTTGATGGGTGAAAGCGCTTAGTATCGTTTGATTCCTGTTTGTGGATTTCTTGTTGGTTCTATGTTTCGTGTTATTTGAATAAACTGAATATTTTACTTAGACCGGGACTCAAGGTTGCCGTTTCTTTTCAGCTTATAAGTTTACTCAGCATTTTATGATGTTGATAGGATGAGTAACCAGGTAAGTTTGGGGTGCTCTCCACAGCCTTGAACCAAGTTTCTGTGACTGCGCAAATGTCTGCATCTTCCAGGGTTAAGAATGCTTGCAATGAGTGCAGTTTCATGTTTAGAATTCTAGCCTCTCCAAAGCCTTGAACCAGGTTTCTGTGACTGCGCAAATGTCTGCATCTTCCAGGGTTAAGAATGCTTGCAATGAGTGCAGTTTCATGTTTAGAATCCTAGCGTTTAGCAGCATGACCTTTATTTATTATTTATTTTATTTATTTTACATTTGTTGACCGGGATAGTCCAACTGGATGTATGTCCATTTTCAGCGGAGGCCCAGGGAGAAAAGCTCCAAGGTTGACAATGACAAACATAAAGATGCTTTTAGAAAAAAGTTTCATACATTCATGAGCACATCAATAACAATGGTTGTTACAGAAGAGCATATATACAGTAGATATATACATTCAGTAGTTGCATTGCTTTCAGAGGGTACATTACATGACATATTCAGACTAGATCAGGTACAAATTCTGGCTAGGAATGTTTGTGTGTTGACAATCTGTCTAAAGCAAATAATTGAGGTTCGTTTCCTGTTATAGGACCATACTCACTATGATTGGGGAAAGGCTAGACCTATATTATATGAAACTAGTATGCTTAGGATGGGACTTGGAGTAGGGATGAAAAGAGAAAAAAAACATTGTTGGGTCTGGAGCATGGGCATAACCAGTGTGATTTGAGGTGTTTCTTTAGTTTGTTTTTGAATATGGCTAATAATGGTTATGATGTCAGGTCTGTTGGTAGACAGTTCCATGTTTTACCAACAGAGTTGGAAAATAGTGAGTCACCGGTAGAGTGGTTTGCTTTAACCATTTGAACCAGTAATCTGGAGGAGGATCGGAGTGGCGATTGTTGTTTTAGGGGGTGATTATGTTTTTTAATGCTGGGTTTTTTTTCTGGGCAGTTAAGGACTTTATGTGTTACTATGAGTTGATTGAACTGTAGTAAGTTGGGAAGTTCCATCCATCCTAAGAGGTTTAGATTGATGCAGTGGTGGGTCCGGTATGGAGTGCCGGCAGCAAATCTGGCAATCTGGTTATATCAGGTTGTTAGCTTATTCAGATCTGATTTGTTCATGTTGGAGAAGAGAGGTGAGGCATACAGAAGGGTAGATAGTAGTTGGGATCTGGCAATGGCAACTCTGGCTTGTGGAGTAAGGAAAGATTTGATCCTATATATTGACCCGAGTTTTTTATGGACTGTTTTTATGGTTTGATTTATGTGTTTGTCACACCTGAGGTTGTTGTCTACTATAATGCCTAATAGTTTGGTTTGGGCTTATGGGGACATGATTGTGCCATTGCTTGCTGTTATGTGCAATGGTGTTGTTGGGGACCGACTTGTGGGGGAGAATATAAGCAGTTTGGTTTTGTTGGGGTTTAGGATAAGGCGTTTGTTTGAGAACCAGTTTTCAACTGTGTTAAAGGTGTTCTGGGATAAGGTAAGTAGGTTAGCAGGCGAGGTTGCGGAGCAAATTAGAGTGGAGTCATCTGCATATTGTATGCAGGTGGCCTCTGGGATGACTGAATAATGATCATTGGTAAAGAGAGAGAAAATAAGAGGTCCTAATATGGAGCCCTGGGCGACGCCTAGTGTTATGGGGAGGCTGGTTGATAGTTTGATTTGCCAAAGCACTGCCTGCTGCCTTCCATTTAGATAGGATTCAAACCACTGGAGTGCCTGATTGTTTAAAGCAAATGACTTTAAGGTTCTCATAAGTATTTTATGGTCTACCATGTCAAAGGCTTTGGATAGATTGAGAAATAGTGCTGAGGATGGTTTATTGTTGTTCCGGTTATGGTTTATAACGTTTGAGAATGACAGGAGGGCTGAGGTGGTACTATGATTTGGCCTGAAACCATGTTGCATACTGGACAGAAGTTTGTTTTGGGTGAGATATTGCATAAGTTGCATGTGTATGCATTTCTCCGTGATTTTAGCTAGTGGAGATAATATAGCAATGGGCCTGTAGTTTGACAGTTCAGTAGAATTGCCTCCCTTGTGGAGAGGTATAACGTGGGAGATTTTCCAGATGGTGGATACGGTGGCTTCAGATAAAGTCCAGTTAATCAGTATAGAAACTGGGTATGCTATAGCATCTGCAGCCTTTTGTAAGTAGTCTGCAGGGAGTAGATCAGCTGCTAGAGTTGTGGGTCTCAGTTTCTTAAGTAGGGTGGCTATTAGATGGGTAGGTACGGGTTGGAAGCTAAACTGTGTTTGGTTGTTAGTAGGGGCTGAGCTTGGATTAGGGTCATTAGGAGTGAGTTTGCTGGACAGAGATTAGATAGCCTCTGTGAAAAAGGTGTTAAAGGTGTTAGCTATAATTTCAGGGGATTTATCGCTGGCAGATATGGGGGGTGGGGTGTTAGTTTGGCCTGGGCATAGGAGTTTGTTGAGTGCAGGCCAGAACATTTGAGGTCTATTTTGGTGGGTTTGTTGTAGGTGGAAGTAATAGCTCTTTTTGTGTAAGGCTATAGACTTTTTGGTGTCATTTCTTAGTTGTCTGAATTTAAGTTGATCTTTGGAGTTTTTTGTTGTTCGTTAGGTGGCCCACGCCTTATTTCTTAGTGTGATTTTTTTCTTTGGTGTCTTTGGTGATTTTGTTGAAATTTTTATGTTGGTAGTTTTGCCCTCATCACTTTTCCTAAAAAAGGCACTATGGGGGAGGCAAGAGTCTTAGCCAGAAGCCTGAAGCTCAAGTCAGACAGACGCAGGCCATTTCTGGCAAAGCATTGTGGTCTGTCGATCATATCTTCCCAGGCTGTCAGGTACTGGATCCCCCTGGAATGACACCAGAAACTAAGCCAATTGTTAAAGTCAATCATTTTCTGTTTGTATTGAGGCATCATTCTGGGTGATGCTAGAATGCTGCTTAAGGCTAGGGATATTGTCTGGGATACACATTCAGCGAGCTCAATTATGTCTCTCTTCATATAGTCCAGGGAGGTACGTCTCAAGCCACTCACGTCAACATGGACTATGACAGAGTCATAGCAGTACCTGTTGTTGAGAGACTTGAATGTGTGTGTAATAAGCGGATTCTGGCACCAGACAAACAACTAAGCATGACCTTCTCCTTATCCAACCTGGTGAGAGGCACATCTGTGTGTCTCACAATGGCATCTCCTATGACTAATATGTTGGGTTTATGGTTAAGCCTTAGTTGCTGTGAGATACAGGTGTGTGGACTATGCATGGTATGTTGTGCGGAGGGTTGTGGAGTTCATGTCTGCTTTTGCATTAGAAGTCTCCTTTGTTCAGGTATGTTTTTGTTGAGAACATCTGCATATGTGAGTGAGTGTTGTGTAAGTGTGGGTGGTGTTTGAGGTAAAGTGACTGTGTTGACAACCTTCTCAGTGCCTGCTATACTGGCTTGTGAGGGTGAGAGCATAGACTCTAGGTTCCTAATGTAAGTGCATCTCTCACAAATTGTGTTCCTAGATGGTAGTAGTAGATGGCTGTCCGTGTACATGAGACAGTTGCTACACTGTCTCAGGATGCCCATATCAACCAGACTGGCAGGAGAAACTGTAGGAAATTGTCCATCCAGCTCTAAGCAGGATCCTCCTCAGAGAGTGTTTGGGACACCAAGCAGATGGAAACTCTGGGAAAATGAGCTGGAGATAATTTGCATTAAAGGAGGTTTACTCAAATACAATGATGGTTTGCTGGGTGAGCACTTAGAATTATGGGTATATGACAAACAAGGGGTGGGAAAATACTTAAGTAGGCTACACAATAGACAATTTTCAATGAAAGAGGGGAGGGTGGGAGTTTAGAAGGGAAGATTACCATAAGGGGCGGAAGCCAGAGACACAGCCATTTAAAACGACAACAAGAGAATGGTGGGAGGATTGGGGAAACTTTTCAACTGGAGCTATAGTCCTGTGGTTAGAATTTCAGAAACGTTTAGCTTAATGACTCAGTGGGGATGGAGCAGATTCAAAGAACAGGGGAAAAACAGTAGCAAGGTAGACTGAAAGGCGCTAGAATGCAACTATAAGCAGGTATATACAATTATAAAAAGGCTTAATGGTTAAGGTGTTTGAATTATAAACAGAAGGTACATGGTTTGAGTCGCACATGGGGTAACTGGCTAGGCTTAAAATGGCCCACAATGACAGTTAGCATAGTAATAATCCATGCACCTATGAACTTAAAAGTACTGAAGCACATGCTGGAGAAGAATTCACAGTACTGCCACTACTTGAAACCCCTCCACATACTAAGACACCAGACTATGTAGAAATTACCAGTAAAGCTGTCCTGTCACAACAATAAATGAAGCTACAAATCTAAGGCCCCAGACTGAGTTCAAAATACATAAAGCTACTTTTTACATGTAATTCTACATATGGAAATAGAAATGTAGTATAATGTATGAACTTTGCTAACATCTTGCAGTAATACACAATCTTCACATAACTGCAGACAAAGCTACTGGACTTAGGTCCCAGAACAAACTAATAAATGAGAACAGATAACTTGTTTGGCTAAAACATGGACAAAACGCAGAAAAGTAGAAAAAAGTATCACCACACTGGTCACTATAAGTGCAACTAAAGATATTTAAGCAAAATTTAAATAAATGCTTTTTTCTTCCCTTTTGATAAAAAGCTCATATCACACTTCTCAGGGTCTTGAACAAAATACCCTGAGTGGATGTAACTCTATGTTAAATGTAGCATACGTTCTAAAGACAGATCCAATCAAATAAAGCCAATACTGAAGTTCATGTCTTGTGGTTAGAATTTCAAAAAAGTTTAGCTTAATATTTCAGTTGGGGGGGGGGCAGACTAAAAGAACAGGAAAAAAACAGTAGCAAAGTAGACATTAAGGTACTGGAATGCAACTGGATTTTTCAAGTGCTTCCCTAGATACCTCTCTCATCCTCCATTCCAGAGTCACTGATTGTGTCATCAGAAAAGAGGCTTATCCTGTTCTCTGCCACTCTCTCTCCCCCTCCATAGAGTCAGGAAAGATTAGTGTGTTGCTTTAGCAGCCTGATTTTTAACATTGCAATTCAACCATGCTGCAATCCATTTTTTTAGTCTAGATACTACCCCAATCCTCCTATGCTGCCCAATAGTAACCTATGCAGGACTTGGAAAGTCCTTGAAGAAATCCAGCCAGGTCACTTCTACAGGTACATCTATGTCAATTTCTCATTTAACTAGATCAAGTTTGATAGACAGTTCATTCTGGGTAAGAACTCATGTTCTTTGTTATCCTGGAAATTGTTGCTGTCTCAGAAAGCAGTTAGTCTTTCCATCATAATTCTCTCCATGGCTTTCCCTTCCACTGTTATTAATATGACAAATTTAGAAATGTCCTGCTCCCGGCCTTGAAAAAGGTTTGCACACTTCCTGGTTTCATACACTTTTGTAGTAGCTGGTAATCAACTGAAAACTGTAAATAAAAATAAAACCAGAGGTATAAAATCACTTAGTAAAAATAAAATTAACAGTATAAAATCAAAAATAAAACCAGTTATAAGATGTTTAATGGATGATTTTATAGTTTTAAATCTACTGAAAATCTTCACTGTGGATCTTTCTAACACACTAACCAGATTTCTAAAAATCCTTAGAGAAAGTCCACCTGACTTCTGAGCTTTGAAATCCATTTAAGGACTCCAATTTTCTGTCAGTATATTTCCTATTTATTCTGTTCTCTATTAAAGTACAGTTGTATTTTCACAAACATGGGAACATTTTTTTATTTGCTTGCTTGTTTGTTTTAAGTATAGTATTTTTCACAAGCACTATGCCTTACCACTGTCAGCATGTGGGAAGGTAAGTATTAAATGTGTGTGTGTGTGTGTGTGTGTGTGTGTGTGTGTGTGTGTGTGTGTGTGTGTGTGTGTGTGTGTGTGTGTGTGTGTGTGTGTGTGTGTGAGTGAGAGAGTCCATGTATGCATAATATACATATATACATATATTTTTATATATGAATGTATGTGAAGGGGGCATAGGAACTTTCAAATGTCTGATTTGATTTCATATTTTAGTCAGTGTCTTGTAAAATTTGTTTTCATGTAATTCAATGAGGACTGCAGTCACTAAACAATGACAGACAACTTTTTTTTTCCTTGAAAGAGAAAAAATAAGAATGACTTTCATTACTTATCTGTGATTTTTTTTTGTTCAGGCTACCATTGAACTAAAATGTTTTAAAATATCTCTAAAATGCACCTCAGAGCATCTAGAACTCTGTGATTACTGGTTGCCTAGCAGCCCTAGGACTGCCAGTCTAAATTCACTTATTTTTCTCTAAACTTTTTACACTGGAATCTTGGCTAGTTATGGTATGTTAAAAGAATAGGAGAAGCTAAAAAGTAAGACAAAGAGTGAAAAAGAAGAAAAAAAAATCTGTTGGATGGTGTGTCCAAGATGAAAGGAAAACAAGGGCATTGGGGAGGTGCAGGGGGGACCATTATGCAATAGGTAGTCAACAGAAACCTCCCTCTAAGGCTCCATTTCACTAAAGGTTGGCCTTGCCGATTGCAGTTAGACATCAGCAGTCTATGTAGTCAAAAAAGTAGCAATAAAGAGTGAGTACGGGGCAGTCTTTGCATGAAAGTGAATGGCCACATCTGCTTTTTGATGACAGGTAATGATCATTGACCTGCCATAATAGTGCCACCCATTTCAGTTAGCTCCACCCATTTAGTTATTTCCTGCGACATCCCTTGCTTTGAAGTCACCAGCCATTACTGATTATATAATCCATAAGTCACATCCAGTTAACAATCTTATTTAAAGACTCAAAGACTTTAAAGGATTCATAAACAGCCCTGCCTCCTGGGAATTTGCTATATTACACCTACCTCCTAATGGGATAAGTTCTAAAGATATGAGATTTTTAATTAGCATTCTTTATGCTACTAAAATTCTGCATCACAAAAATTGGTTAATTCAAAGACTATGCAATGGGATGCATTTGAAGAATTGGTATTACATTATTCTAAATATTTTTAATTTTTATAAAACACCCATCAAGGCAACAAGGTCTGAAAACAACCTCAGAAAAAATCCTAGAATTTATATCTTAGATTACTTTACTAAATATTTATATTTTCTCATCAATAATACAGATGTATTTTTGTTTGACAAAATCCATACTTCATTGGGAACTACTTTTGTTTTTCCTTTCCTTAATATGTCACTCTCTTTCTCTACTACTCATTGTAACCCTTTTAAGATCAGCATGTCTTAAAATGTATGCATTTTTGATTGTACATAATGAATATAGTTATATGAATTTGTTGTTCTTATTTCATTGTGTTGTATATGTTTTGTATGCATTTTGCAAAAGGCAAAACAATTGTTTTACAATAAAAAAAAATTCAAACTCCAAGATCAGTAGGTGTGATATGTCAATATAAATTTCTTTATACAATAACCATTGTTTTACATTATTTCTTAGATGAAGTGGTTTATGTAACAATGCCATAAATTCCAGTTCAGATAATTCATGTTTGTATTCCATAAAATATCTAACTATCAGCTTAGCTGTGAGAATCCACCAGCAAAAATCAGTCACTGGCACAAACAGTGTCATAATAAAAACAGTTATCTGTGTTTTTGACAGATGGCATATAGAACCATATGTAGAGCGTATCTCCCAAATCATGGCAAAGAAGTGAAACAAAAGTGCATTAGGAAGATATGTTCCTTGCTTCACAAACTCCACAAGAGAACTAACTGAAATAGTTTAAAGAGTTGATAGCAAAATCATAACAAAGATCTGTTGTTTGGCAATTCTCTGGCCAGGCTAACTATGCTCTCTAATGGTGTCAACTCTTGAACCACTCTGGAGACAGATACATAAAACCACATGATTATTGTTTAAAGCTGAAATGAACTACGACACTTTAGCTTAACTCAGTTAATCATCAACATATTTATACCATTTATGCAGTACATTGGATGCAAGTTTCAGTCTTTAGAGGTAAATCAACTTCTTCTATTCCACATTAGTTCAAGTTCACACAGACATTCAGGTGCATACACTAGACCTTCATTCCGTCTTCACACAAAATGTACACCTGATCTTCCTAAACACTACATCCAATATATGCCCTGAACAGACCATCCAAGTCCAGGAACCATGAATCTTCAGGCAGGATTTTCAGGCTGGTCTATCCTGTGATGATACATTCATTTCATGAACTAACTTTAATCTCCTGATTTCAGATTGCATTCTTTAATACAGCAATAATAGGCAGTGCATTGTTTTCTAATATTCTGTGTAATGCAAACCATCACATCATTAATTATTGGGAGAATTTTATACACATAACTTATTAATATCTAAAGACTTATTGTGCAGTTCCCAGAGACACACTGTCTCACACACAAACACACACACATATATAAATATATATATATATATATATATATATATTCACACACATATATAGACACATGGCAGGAGTAAAGGATTCATTAAGTTGCTGGATTTAGTTACGTTCTACTGGTGTTTCTTTTCTAAGTAAATGGGTCTGTTAGGTATATACTATAGGGGGATGTGAGCCAGGCTTCAGCATTTTTCTGGTTTATAAATAAGATTATAGTTAATTACTAATTGTGACTAGAAGTTCAATCTAGATGAGTTGCTTCAGAGCTCAACAGTGGTGTACTTTGAGTCTAATTATGGTAGCTGCCAAAAAAGCAATTACTAGAAAATAGAAATCAAAGTATAAACCAGCTTTACTAGAAGTAGTGAATATAGTAACAGAAATAAAACAAGTTCAAATGGGATCTTAAGAAAAGGGTAGGAGCAAATTACATAGAAAAAATGGAAATTGTGGGAACACTACATGCAGAGGAGAAATGAGGTTTAAAAGAAGGCAGGATTTGAATGAGCTATGTAATATCTGACTGATAATGGCTGAATAGATTATAAGTGCAGCATAATGTCTGCAACTACAATTGTGTCAATGTGGTTTGGAAGATATAATGTTTGCAAATGGAATTGTATCAATATGGTTTGTTTTCATTTATATAAATGCAAGATTGCCTGAGTCATATGTGATAATTTAATAAAAATGTTTCTTGTTTATAACCACAAAAAAAAAAAAACAGTGGTGTGCTTTGTGGGTCAGCAACATTTGTAGTATTGTCACAGCACTGCACAAGCAGCTATGATTAATTAATCTGTAAATTAACAACAACAGAAGTTCCATAGAGAAGGAGTAGGAGTAAATAGGCTATTGCTTTGTGTTTCTTGGCTTCATTTATCCTGTAGGTTTTTATCCTGTACAGGGTGCCAAGTTGTTGGTGTTTTTTACAGCTTGTTTTATGTGCTAATCAAATTTCATGTTACCATTAATAACAACCTTATGAATCTGACATGTTATTATTTTTATAGCAGTGCTGTTTGAAGAAGGTAAGGATAAAAAAAAGGTTTTCTGATTATTGCATGGCTTCGGTGTGAACACGATTAGTTTTTGGAGGGATTTAAGAGGTGTTGTGAGTCATGAAACCATGCTTCAACAGACTCCTGAGTTAACTGTTGTAGTTTTTCTAAGCTCTTGGTGGAGTAGATGAGTGTGGAGTTATCAGCATACTGAATGATGGTGGTGTGTTTATTGGCTTAATGTAGGTCACTTATTAAAATGTTGAACAGAAGTGGACCAAGGACAGAACCTTATTAGATACCCATAGATCCAGAAAATAAGGAAGAGACAAGTATTCTTTCTGACATGTTGCTGCTTTCCAGATAGGTAGCTATCAGACTAGGAAAGGGGATTTATCTAGTCATAAATAAGACAGTCTGTTAAGAAGTCTAGGGTGAGATACTGTCAAAAGTCTTGGTCAGGTGAAGAAAAACTGTACTTATGTGATTTCCAGTCTTTCTGCTTTGGATGATCGAGGTAGAGAAGCTAAGTGCAAAGAAAGTATGATGTGATCAAAACCATGCTGAATAGGAGGGAGCAGATTATTGTCAAAAGCAAAGCTGAGTTTTGTTGTCTTTGAATACATTTTCCATTATTTCTGATAACGGAAAAAGACTAGTGATGGGATGACAGATGCTGAGATCGGCTGAGGTGCCACAGTTATGAAGGGGAGTATACAGGATTTCTTCCAGAGGAGATGAGCATGGCTTTATTTGATTATGATAGAAACCAGATAATCTAGGGCATCTACTGCTAATTTAGTGTATTCAGCAGATAGGTTACCTGGGGCAAAAGTTGTAGATTTTAATTTGAGGAAGAGAATTTTGATGGTGGAAGAAGGTATAGGTTGGAGGGATAGTTTGTTGTGACTGTGACATTTTTTGAAGACAGGAAAGAGTTTGAGGTAGTGTCTTTCAGGTGAGAGAGAGGCAACTGTTTGAATACAGAAAGAGCTGAATTGGCTGGTGATACTGTTTAACTGGTTGTCTGTCATGGGGGAAGGCTGAGTAATGCAGCCAGGATAGATTAGCTTACTTACTGAGGATCAGAAGTGTTTGAGGTTTGAATGACTTGAAAGCTGCAGGTTAGTGTGATAGAATCTTTTGACAAATTTAATCTTGTTTTTGTCCTGGTTTCTAAGCTATTTGTATTTCTTGAGGTTAGGTTCAGTTGTGTTCAATTTCCAGTAGCAGCATGCTTCATATCTTAGGTTCATGACCTTCTTTATTTGTCTGTGTAGCTAGGATGCTGGGTTAAATTTAACTCTTTTCATCCTGATCGGGGCTAATTTTTTAAGTATATTGAGAAAGTTCAACAAGTTACAGAGATTTTACTAGTTTCTATTTGAAAGCTTTCAGGGTATAGGTGAATGTGTCTTTTTGAAAAATTGTGTTTGGTTATAACAATGTATTTTGGCGTGTATATTTGGTTTCTAACAGCAAAATTGTGAGGTGGTCACTTAGGCTATCAGGGAGAGAGCTTGCAAAATTAGTTTTACTTAGGTCATTTGCAAAGATCCAGTCTAGAATTATTTGTGTAATTCCATTTTTATTGCACCTAGATGGGGAAAATATGAATTGTCTGAAACCACAGAAGTTGATGTTGTTGTTACTGGAGGAATCATTTTTATAGATAAACAATGTGAAAAGGTACCTAGCATTAAAGTTTCTTGTGGAATGTTTGTGGAGACCCATGAATAATTCCTCTGCAGTATTAATGTTGTTGCCTGGGGTGATATAATTTTTTATTATGATTAGATTTTTGTGTTTATTAATTCTGACTGATAATATGAGAATTTCACTATGATTTATGGGTCTATAGGTCTACATTAAATATTCGAAGATGCAAAATCTTGAGTACCTTTTCATTGATACATAAGTGTCGAATGTCCTCTTGAGCGAACGGCCACATCATCGATTTCTTTCCAAGGGAAAGAAATCGGTTGGCCGTTGTTTTAAATCTGCCCTTTTCCCCACTATAGTGTGATCTTGGAGTTAGTATATTTTAGTTGGGGGGCACAGCCCACACATTGGTGGGTGTGGCGGGTGAATCCCCCCACTTCATAGTGTTTGTTATATTCTGTCATGGGTAGTTGGCCTACTGATTTTTTTCCCTTAGAAAAAAATCAGTGATGTAGCCATTCAGTGAAGAGGTCATTCGACACTTACGTATCGATGAATGGGTATTCAAAATTTTGTATGTTCGAGGTTATAATATAGACCCTGATTTATAGACTGAGTGCTAAGGTTTTGTAGGTAATAGCCATTCCACCTGCTTTTTTTTCTGGTACTGTTTTTGTTCAAGACTGAGGATGTTGTAGCCTGGTGGTACAACTTCTTCATCACAACTTTTCTGTTTTGGCCATATTTTTGTAGCTATATGCAACTTATTACAAATGCTTAGATTGATATGCAACAAAAGGAGTCATAATGTATTTTCAGGGTGAGTTAATGGGATGGAATCTGGTACTTGTGACTACTGACCTGAGTTTGAATGAACGTCACCAGATATAGCCAAGAACTTCAAGTACAGTTGGTGTCTGAAGAGTCACTTTTAATTTATTTCTGGTTGAAAGCCAACTTTGAGATGGTAAATTTTATGTGACAAGTGGGGATATTTTCTTTTCTAGTGGCAAAAATAGATAAAAATGGAAAGGGCAAGCCCCGTGAAGAAATGAAAGTAGATATTGTGAAGAAGAAGGTCAGGTGAGGATGGCAGTAAGGACAAGTTATGTTCATAATAGTGCCAGGACAAGACGTAGTAGCAATCGTGAGTTGAGAAAAATATTTTATATTGACGTATAAAATTCTGAAACAGAAAGAAGGTTATTAGAAGTGATGGTAGTACAAAGTGTAGAGTTTTAGCAGGGTAATAGTCTTGGGTCAAAAGTATAACTTTTTTGGTGATAATTAGGTCAAAGATGGGTTATGGGGAGGAGGACTTGAGTGGTTGCTGTATGTAGAGGAGTTGTAATGGTTGATTTTTATTGAAGCAGGAAACTTGTAGATCAGATATGCATGTTGTTTAGAATATTTAATAAGAGGAGGAGATAATGGATTTATTCTAACTGGTTGGAGAGTTGGACTGTTGTGAATAGATGGAAGTAGTGAGCAGGAGACAAGTCAAATAAATCTAGAGTAAGGCAAGGTGGGTGGGGTTAGGGTTAGGGTAGGGGAAGTGTAGTGAAACCTAGAGTATCAAGAGTGAACAGAGAGGGTTATCCCATTGCAGAGACCCAGGCACTAAGTAAAGCAATTAGCATTAGGAGATTTTTATATTAAGTTAGTCACCTTGCATCCACTGTCATAAAAGTCAGAAGTACTCTTCATCTTCTGGGCTATGCAGAAAGTAGCAATGGGGAATATCTAAAGGGAGATGGACTGTTTACTTAGATTATTTGACTAAATGTAATAAGGCTATCAGTTCCAGCAGCTAGGAATTATCTATTTGCTAGAAAAAAAAACAGAGGGGAGAAGTATATCAGTTTCTGCATACACTGTCTAAGAAAGAGAAAGTATATAAGTTCTGGCAAAAAAATAACAGTGGAGGAGTTCATTCAAATTAAACAGTGTTCTTGTATGTTCAAAAGTATGGATGATAAAGGCAGTTGTCAGGTATAGGTATCAGTTCCTAGAACAACAACAAAAAAGAGAAATCATTTAAGGCAAATAAGGCAAAACATGTCTACTGATTTCAGCTTCAGCAGTGGTAATAAAGAGAGAAGTTCATTCAGTGCTGTAGCAATATTGGAGACTACAGACTAGTGGCCTTCACTCTGCACAGAAAATACAGCAACAGGATAACTGCCTAGTTAAAATAATGAAGTTAGCAGTATATCAATATGCCTACTTTCACTATGTAAGTAACAAGGCATAATGGCAAGCAGCGACATAAAGCACATATAAATCAGCCACAGTGCCTATGCACAACACAGCCCCTGTACAAATTCAACTCAGTAAGCCAATATTGACTGAGTCTAATCTAATAACAACAATTTCAAATTCAGCCTGTATTTCAGTTGACTATGATCTGAAATCCAGCCAACAACTGGCATGTGCCACATTAATGACTATAGTATTACAATCAACAGACTTTGTTATTGTGACAATCTAACTGTTAGAACATGTTTATTTTTCTGATACAGGCCATTTGAATTACACCTGAACCTTAAGAGATAAGATCTCAACAAAACTGCGCATCTTTATAAAAAACATTACCAGCTAAATACTTTCATATTTCAAGAAAGGACTACAGCCAAGAACAATTTATTAAATGCAGCCAACAGCAGGAGCAGAATAAAAAATACCACCCTAATCATTTTTGAGCTCATAGACGGAATTCAATTACAGTTCCTTTGGAAGGGTATATTTTTGTCAACTTTTACAATAAAATGCACATAGACATGATTCAACATTTACAGTTTGTGAGGTAATCACCTTAACCATTACACCAAACATTAGTCCTTTTACAAACAAGTTCATCTCACTTTTAAATTAGAGTATTCAAATCACATAGTGCTGCATGTGTAGATTTACAACAGCTGAGTAGGTTGAACAGGACACCTGTGGGATATAAATGATGCCATTTAACTAATGAATAAGAACTTTCGATGACATCGGGGGGGGGAGGTGATAATATGATATGGCCAACCAAAAGCCAGTTATTCCTGAGGAGTATAGGCAAGAGTGGTTGTTGATTTCAAAGCAAGGAGGCAGATGCTGGAGTGAACAACTGAATGGCATGGCCTAACAGAAAATGGGGCCATGATATATTAGGATAGGGTAATTATTGAGCATCATTACAATTTTCCATAAATAACTGCTGTGGGCATAGAATACTGCACATACTAAATAGTCTTCCAGAAGTGGTCTCCCTCTTCAGAATGCATGCCTGAAGTAGCTTGAGAAAGACGTATAATGTGGTTGAATAGGTTTCACTATAGTGGAATGAAACCCAACACCTCTTAGTTAATAATTGCTTGGCCCTGATTGCACACAACTACTTACCTAAGTAAATCTGTGATGCAAACATGTAATATACTCTGATGTAATTGAGTTTTGCACAATGATGTCATATGAAATCTAAGGAAATGTGCAATCTCCTGCACCCCCTTACTTTATTATTCTCAGCTGAAAGTCATTGTAGTTCTAAGAGCAGTCATCATTTTGTCACTCTTACTCTGAAGTGCACATTTCAATATCAAAGGTACTGATAAAATGTTTTAGCTGTAAACGCAACCTCCACAGATGAATCTCTCCATACTAGACAGTAAAGAAAAAATGAAGTAAATAAATCATCCATAGCAGTCTAATAAAATACATCACATGTGCCTGACACATTTTTTCTTTAGCTTATCAGTAACAAACACTTTTCACGTTTTACTTTTTAGGTCTTTACGGGTACATTCAGGACAATAAAGTCATGGGCATTCAGAAGCCTTGTAGCCGGAATACATGTCCTTAAGGTGTTATTTACATATATCCCATGGGCCTGCACTACAGAAGATTTAAGATATTACACAATGAAGACTCCAGTTTGGCTGGGTCTTTCTTGCAGTCAATATTCCAAATAAAGGATCCGTTTAGTTTGATATTGATCTCATTATGATATTTGGGCCAATATCCAGAAGCGTGTAATTTTGAGTCATATGCTGACTTTAGAATCAAATTATACAAGAGTGACAAACAATGCTTTCACTGACAGTAATTCACCCAAAACAATATTAATTATTGTATCTTATGATTATGCTGAACTAAGTCTCACTATTTAGTTATAGCAATTTTAATTAAACTGAGACATAAAACAAGTCTCTGCAAAAGTTCCAGTGAACCCTCAAGGTTAAATATGGAATTAATAAACCATCATTTTCTATTAGATAGCACACACAAAGGTTGCAGATCATCAGAAAGACTGCACTATTTAAAGCTGAATTATTTATTAATATGTTAGAATAATCTATAAGAGGTTACATTAGTTATTCATCAAATTGACATAGTTTCTTAATTAGATTTTGAGTATCTAAAATCAAACTTTTCAAATAAAGTAAGTTTTAAAAAATAAAGTGAGGACTTGACAGATTTATAGGTTTAATGTATTAATGAGCTAATCATTCTTATCCATAAATGATTGTTACAAATTTGAAAACTAAAATGGTCTAAAATTGTAAATAATTTAACCATCCACAATCAAAACATAATAAATCACACTATTTGGTCGTTTAGGGCTACCTTTTTTCTTTGAAAACAAAATATATAGATCAACCCTAGAAAGAATGTTTTGTCTCAAAAAAATCTGACAGAATGAGGTAAATTATGTTGTTACAAAAGTAAAGAACACTGGGAACTTTTCATTTTTATCATTGTAGATCTTGATGAAAGGCTAAATTAAGGTAGTCCCTGTTAATCTAGGTCATAGTTCACCATTTCTTTGTAACAGTGCGGGTAATATATATAGCTAGTGAAACAAATATCCAAGTATTTCACTTCATTGAGAAATATATTAATAGATGAAGCAAGGGAATTGTTTGACAGTGTATATTTATCAAAGCTTAAATTGTAACTAGAAGCTTTACTATGATTTTTTTCCTTGCAAAAAAGAGAAAGAATGAAAAATAAGATATTACAGTGTTCTTAGGATGGCACAAGGTACAATTGACATGCACCACTTAAGATTTTAATATGATAAAAAAGTAGACCATTCACCAAAAACTATGATATGTAGGCTGAGTTATTTAACTCTTTAATAGGCTAAACATATTTAGCATGAAAACATATTTTTCCAAGACTTCAGAAAGAAATGGAATGTGAACATGATCCAAATGTTTACTAGTCCCAATGGCAGAGACTGTGATTATTAGATGTTTAGTGTTGGTATGCATAGCTAATGCCATCATAATGTTTTTCTCTTGCCTTTGCATGCTGACTAAAGTATAAAGATAACTTGATCAGCTAAAATTCAAAATCTTTCAACTAAGATTTATTTTATTTTTATTTGCCTTTTGTTAACCGGGTTAGTCTGTTTGGGCCAAAGGCCCTTTTTCAGCAGAGATGTGAGGAGAAAAACTCCAATAACAATAAACAAAACATAACAGTGAAGTACAAAGTTAATCAAGACAGAAATTAAAAAATGAAAAATATTATACATAGAAGAAAAATAACATTTTTGTAGATACATGGTATGAAAGCAAAACAGTCTTGGTTACAGAAATATATAGTCAAAAATATTAAGTTATAATAAGTGGTAGGTACAGAATTAGGTGTACAGTGGAGGTCAGTAAGAGAATGAGTAGGGAAGACATCAATAGAAGAGAGATGCAGAAGGGATACTTTAGTATAGGAAAAAAGGAAGAATAAAGTCATGAAATTGGAAACTGAGGTAAGGTCATAGGTGGTGAAGATAGGGGAAAGTGTAAGGAAAAGTAGATGAGGGGGAGTCAGATGAAGAAGATGAAGAAGATTTAAGTTGGGTCTTGGAAAGAACAAACCCTGATACTGAGCAGATATTCTTTTAAAGCAAGTTTAAAGTTGCTGGGATTTTGAATTGACCTGATGTGGTGAGGGAGGTTGTTCCAGGAGTTGGCAACAGAGTGACTATAGAGACTTTTCTGTATGGACTTGTTGGGTTTGGAGATTAAAAGGAGGTGCTGATCAGATCTGTGAAGTTCACAGCTAGGGACATAAGGAGATATAAGGCTAGTTAGAAAAGGACGGGCAAGGGACTGGTGGAGGATGGAATGAGACAGACAAAGCTGAGGCAGAAGGAGTTGATTATGGAATTCAAGTCAGTTAAGTTTTTTCAAGGGGAGGCAGTGGTGAGAGCGATAGGGAAGCTTAGTGGCAAATCTTGCTATTTAGTTATAGGTTAGTTCTAGTTTGGATGACAGTTTTTTTGGAGGCTTATAAAGATGGGGAAGGCATATAGTAGTGTTGGTAATAGGAAAGCTTGAGCTAGGGACATTTTGGATTCATGTGTTAGGAAGTTATTATGTCTGTAGAGCAATCCTAGCTTTTGGTGAGTCTTTTTAACGCAGTTGTTTATATGTATGTCAAATTTAAGTAGTTTGTCTATGTAGACCCCTAGAAGTTTAGTGTGAGTATCGACACTGATAATTCTGTTATTTAGAAAGTATATGGAGAAAGAAGACTTAAGATGGAGGAGAGATTTGGGGAGGAACAGTAGTAGTTTTGTTTTGTTGGGGTTAAGTATGAGTTGGTTAGATGTGAGCCATGATTCAACAGAGAGGAGGGTGTCTTGAGTGAGGGAGTGCAGATGGAGTAAGTTGTTAGAGGTAATGATGATGGTAGAGTTATCTGTGTATTGTATAAGAGTGGAGTGAGGGCAGGAATGAGAGAGGTTATTAGTGAATATATTAAATAGTAGTGGGCCCACGATGGAGCCTTGGGGTACCTCAGCTAGAACGGGAAGGAAAGGAGATGTAGCAGAGAGCCACTTAACAGCTTGGTTTCTATTCAATAGGTATGAGGAGAACCAGCAGAGACTAGAGGTGGAGAGATTTAAGGAAGCAAGTTTAGAGAGCAGAAGATTGTGAGATACAATATCGAAAGCCTTAGACAGGTCAAGGAAATGGCAGGACACAATTTGATTATTATTGGGAGCTGAAGATATAGAGTGGATGAAGGATAATAGACCGGTGCTTGTACTATGATGAGAACATAAGCCATGTTGTGTAGGGGTAAGAAGGTTTTCTTGAATGAGTTGTGACATGAGTTGTTTGTGCATACACTTTTCGAGAATCCTGATGATGAAAGCATAACTGTTGATATCAAGGTTAATAAGGAAAATAAGACAATATTTTTTATAAATAAGGAAGCTAAGTAGGATTTTTGGATAAAAATCGCATGAGGCTGAGTTATTTATCTGTCATATGTACAAAAGATCTAATATAGTTGACAGTATTGAAAATATGCTAGCTTAAGCTTTTTTTAAAGAAAGAGGTATTAATTCCATTTAGACACAGACATTTACTTTGCTTACCAGATGACATAGTAGTTATCATATTTTGAAGTCAGAAACTATTTCTTAATAAATTTAGTTTATCTTTGGAGATGGTATTTGGTATAAAAATGATGTAAGATTGTGATACCATTTGTATCAATATCAGAATTAGAACAATCATAATTTAAGGTAGTATTGTAAAAGCTGGATAGTATTTTTTTCATATGACTAAATAAATTATTGACATTTTTTACTGAAGCTATATTATTTATATCATGACTTAATATAAGCAAGCCAGCCTGCTCTGCATATTTAGCTCCTATATGAGCTTTAAAAGGGATTGATAAGATGCGTAAATTGCTTTAGTTTGATGAAAACCTATTAGACAGTTAAATGTATTCAGAACATTTTAGTTTCTTAGTTCTGTACTCAGTGAAGATATTTCCTTTTCCAGTGGGGAAGTATTTTCCTATTCCATTTTTTTTTTCAAATACGTAGCTTTGTTGTTAAGGATGTTCCATATTGTTGACTTGAAAGCTACCCATCTAAAATTGCACATTTTATTATTATCGCCATCCATATAAAAGTGTGTCTGAATTAACAATATAATCTGATCCACAATATCTGTTTTTTAAGTAAGGGAGGGTGTAATCTTCACTTAGATGTCATAAGAGGAATTAAGATGATTTGTATAAGAATTAATAAATGCTTGGAACATGCACATGGCTTGGAATATTATTTGAGTTCAAAATTTTGAAAGGATTTAGAAATAAGAAAACATTTTACTCTTGACAATAAGAATATAAAATCTTATCCTTGGAGAAACAATACATGATAATGGTCAAAGAGTTTAAAAACATTAATAAACTAGAGATGCAATGAAGTATCCCATTTATTTGCATGGATGGAACTTTATGCACACACTCAGACACACACACACACACACACACACACACACACACACACACACACACACACACACACACACACACACACACTCACAGTGAAGGAATAGTTTCAAATACATTCTTTACACTGACATAAGAACTGTTTGCATGAATTGTCACCTGTACTCATGAACAGTGTGCCACCACTCCATTCTGCAATTTCATAAAAATATATATGTTTTTAGACAATGTTGTGCAATATTTAAAATCATAATCTAAATACTATAGAGACATGATTAGAGAAAATGAATCACGTAAGTTAAATACGCAAGAAAAAAATATAGCTAATATATGTCATATGTCTTGAAAATAATGACAGTATTGGACACCCCTTATGAAGCTGATCAACTTCTTTATATGATTGGCTAAGGAAAGTCTTAACTCTAAAAAGGTGCTTTGTACAGTTAAAATTAAAATGAATATTTGAATTGATGGTTATAATGTCTTCCCCATGGGAAAAACCTTCAATAATTTAAACATTTTATAAAATTGGTAATAGTGTAAGCATAAATTATTAAGTAAATCGACTAATTCCAGATTGAAAACACATACAGTGTTCTGAAGGAATCTGTAACTGCACATTTTCATAAGGCATCACAACATGCTATATTTGAAGCGTGTGGATGATCTAACAACAACAGCAAAACATTTTGTAAACAAATACTATAAAATCCATATCATATTAACATGAACAACAAAGTTCTCGTGGGTTAAGCTTTCCTATCTAGCCACAGAAGCACTAAAGAGATAGTAAATAAGTCATTCAAGATAACCCAAACACTTTTACCTGTTAAGACATCAATTGCTTTACCTAATTCAAAGGACTTAAAACAGTGCACCTAAATGCCAGAAGTGTTTGCAACAAAATTCCTAACATTCAAGCCTAATGAAGTCCATCAAACCACACATACTTGGGGTATCAAAAATCCCAAGATATAATATGTACTAGAAAACTGATCAGATAACTGGAGTTGAAGCAGCATTCTTCTACAGTTTCCTTAAATCTTAATTAATGGTCATATACCGCTAGACACCTAGAAGGAAAGCATTGTTATTATGTAGATAAGAAGGAATACAAAAATGTCTAAGCCTCTGTTTTTATTAAGCCAGGCAAAGAGGTGAAACTGGTAACCACAACATTAAATGGGTATAATAAATGTACAAAGGGAGAATTAACACTAATTTACCAGCTTTAATATTCCATGGCAGCAGCACATCTATAATCCAGCTATCGATGAATGATATTTAATGGAATTTATACAGATGACAACAATGAGGATGTTAATGATTGTCATTCAATGGGATTTAGACAGCAAACTAGTATTTTTGTTTGATTATACCCTACAACTATTTCACTGTGTGTTGAGCACCTCTGAATCTCTGTACTTTATTTTTACTAGATCTCTATAAATTCTAAAGGTAGGGGATGACTAGAGAGCTTACTTGTGGCTGTACATTGTAAGATTCAAAAATATGATAATGAGCCACTAATTAAATGTTGATTCATGCAGCTTTATTGTGTCTCTGAATTATATCACTGTCACATTGTAACATGTATATCATATATACTGTATCATATATCATATGGATACAGGGCTGCAACTCTTTCTCTATTACTGACTTATTATCCATGTACCTCCTACATGTTATCCAAACCAAAACAAAGAAAATGTGTAAAATCTATTATTTTATTTAGTTTTTTTTTTTTACAAAAACATATCACAGTAAATTTAAAATACAATAAATAGTTCTCATCACTACATTTTCTTTTAGAATCAGAGCAGACTTTATGCACACTCTCATTTTTTCATTGATTTATGCTTTATCCTGTTCAGGGTCACATAAGAGTCAGAATTTTTACTGGCAAACTACAGGCATAAGACAATAATAATACAGAATAAGACAATAATTCAGCTGTTTTTGGGACACCAGTCCATCTCAGGGTGTCTTTATATACTCATTAATTAAAGTGACAAATTATTAAATCCAATGTATGATTAGTATGTTCTAAAGACCATCACTTAAGGTCAACATCAACAATTGCCTACATTAAACTAAAGATATAATTTAAATTCTACCATTTGGTCTGGGGAATTAGATGTGTTCATTCTACAGTGGCATGAGTTTTAATCTTCAATACCTTTTACGTCAGTTTACAACACTTATATAAACTACAACAAATATATTGCAAAGCATGAAATTGAAAAATATGTTTCCTCCCACCAGCACTCAATATATGTTTGCAAGCAGCATTCTTTGTATACTATTTTCCTAAATGTCATTTTTTTCCACAAAGAACAATGTGTGCACATCCTATTTTAGCAGCAGAGCAAATAAACTCCATAACCTCATAACTAATGCCCTGCCTAGCAGGAGAATGTTTAGCAGCCTTCATCTGTATCAATTAGGGGACTCCCAGTGATGCTGCTATAAAGAAAAGAAGCTTCCCAGTCACTCTTTGAGCCAAGCTAAATTTGTAGTCTAAAAGCTGAGACCTTGAAGCCTTTGAAAGGTATGTACCTGGTTAAAAGACAGAAAGGTGACTTTGCGTGACTCAGTCTAGAAAAGAGCAGGAGTGGGAGGTGGGGTTGGCATAATGAGTAAAGTGTTTACCTTACATACACAAGGTGCAGGGTTTAATTCTCATATGGGATAATTGGCTAGTCTTAAAATGGCCCACAAGGGCAGATAGCCTAGTAATAATCTATGAATATATGAACAAGGACAGTTGATTCTAATGTTGAATTTATTAAGTAATAATTTTCATTGAGTAGATAAAGACTGCTGTTTAGCTGAAATCAGATTTTGAGGAAGTGCTGTTGCATACAAAATTTAGGCAGATCTATTTCATAAACATTATAAAGAGTACTGAGGTACTGTGTCATGTAAGTTCTCTTTTGGACAATAAATGGGTGACACTAATGTCCATTCAGCTACAGTACTTGTGTTGGAATTTGAATATCAACAGTAGTTCTAACAATGTCATATTACTTTATACACATTTCTATTATATAATTATATTTTTATTCCAAAATTGCATCCATCCATCTTCAACCCCTTTTCCCATTTGGCACATAGGTTCATAGGTAAGTACTAGGCTATCTACCCAAGGGCATTTATAAGCCAGAATGTGTTGGCGTTTGCCACCCCCTTAGATTAGTTCCCTGTGCCTCTGTCCAGCAGAGCCATTAGTTCCCTGCGCCACTGTCCAGCAGAGCCACTGCAGTGATCCCCAGGGTAAATTTTCCCATCCACTCATCAAGGTTTCTCTTGAAGAGTGTTAGTGAGGGGCTCTGCCTGATGTGTATTAGAATCCTGTTCCAAAATATGGGGAGTCTCTGGAACAGGAATCTATCCCTCCAGCATGTCCTATTTATCATTGTGGTGAGGTTTATATCTCTAGAGCGTGTGGCTCTCTGGGATTTGTTTTTTTTTTTAGGTGGAGCATGTCCATCAATTCTGGGTTGGACATGGCCTTGTATGTCAGGCAGAGATCACCTCTGAGTAAGCGGTATGCAACCAAGTACGGCTGGAGTTTCTTGAGTCGGGCTGCATAGGGCATCTGTTTGAGGCCAGTAATCCTTTTGGTGAGGTACTTTTGTGGTCTTTCCAGCTGTTGCAGGTGTCTTGTAAGGTACATCCCAAATGGGGCATTGTATTCTATGATGGGTCTAATGAGTGATGAGTAGAGAGACACAATAACCTCTTTTGTTCTAGATGCAAACCCTTTTGTGATTAGGTGGGCCACATAGAAGGATTTTCTAACCACCTTGGCAATATGATTATCAAAGGAGAGATTACTATATACTTGGGTCCCCAGATCCCTTATTACATTTTCTGTATTTAGGGGACTACCACCTATGTGGTAGTTCACGGATACTTTGTTTTTTCCAAAGGGGATGACTATGCACTTTTTGACATTTAGCTTGAGGCCATGATTTTGACACCAGGTATCCGTCTCAGTGAGATTCATCTGGAGGGTGTCTGTATCAGCCGGAGAATCAATTATGGCCCCTAATTTGCAGTTGTCTGTGAATTTGGTCAGCCATAGTCTGTACCTCTGAGAAGGATATACCGAACAGGAGGGGTCCTAGGACTGAGCCCTGGGGGACACCAATTGTAACCGGTTTAGAGTCGGATGTAGAGCCTGCAACTCTCACCATGTGGGTTCTATCCATGAGCCAGTTGGCAACCCATCTCATGACGTAGGGGTTTATGTTCAAGCTGGCGAGTTTGTCTATAATACTAGAATGGGAAATGGTGTTGAAAACCTTTGCAAGGTCTAGGTAGGATGTGTGGACCTCCTTTCCCTCATCTAATGCCTTGGCAACCGTCTCAAAGAAGTCCACCAGGTTTAGGAGGCATGATCTGCCCTTAACAAAGCCAAACTGGGTAGGGTTCAAGGTTTAGAGGTTCCCAATGTCTCTGTTAATGAGTTCCATGATGATGCGTTCCATAGCCTGGCAGACCAGGCTAGTCAGGCTTATAGGGCGATAGTTCCCGGGGTCCGTTGTGGCTCCACCTTTGTGGAGTGGGATAACTGTTGCTGTGCTCCACTCTGTGGGTACATAGCCTGTAGAGAGGCTAAATTTGAACAGTGTGTTTAGGTGCGGGGTTAGTTCATTTTGGAGCTCTTATAAGACACAGCCTGGGACACCATCCAGTCCCATTGAAGCTGTGTTTTTGGCTTTCAATAGGGCTGTTATAACCTATGTGTCGGTGATTAATGGGGCCTTACATTCTTCTGGTATGGTTATGGGCCCTTAAGGAGGTGAGGGGGTGAGGGGGGGGTGAAGTTTGCACTAAACCTGTCTGCCAGAATGTTGGCAATATCAGTCAGTTCAGTGTATTTTTTGTGCCATTCTGCACTACCTCAGAGCAGATCTGAGAGTTTCCACATAAGTTCTTGACATAGCTAAAGAACGCTTTGTGGTTATCTTTGGAGTCATTGGCAATTTTTCTTTCGAAACTAGCCTTGGATGATTTAATGAGGGATCATAGTTTCTTGCTGATACTAATCAGGGATGTCTTTCCTTCTTGGGAATTTACTCTTTTCTGTACTAGTTTCCTCCTTCTGTTGTATAGCTTGTTTATGGCTGGGGTCCACCAGATTGGTTTCCTTTTCTTGGAGGAGTGAGTCTTGGTTTTACTTGGGATATCATGATCCATGCATTCCTGCAGATGCTCATAGAGGGCCTTTGTAAATGTTTCAGCAGCTTGGACAGCATTGTCCTTTAGCATGGGGGCTGTGAACCTTTCCACCTTGGTCTTAAGTAATGTGAAGTTTGCTTTTGAAAAGTTTTTCATGGTGGTTTCCTTGATTGGGGGTGGGGGTGGAATGTGGATATCCAGAGTGATTAGTCTATGGTCTGATCTAACCAGCGAGGGGTTGACCTCCGGTGTGGAACACTGGTTGCCCATGTTGGTGATGACAAGGTCAAAT
The DNA here is from genome assembly GCF_019279795.1 of Protopterus annectens. Taxonomy (NCBI): domain Eukaryota; kingdom Metazoa; phylum Chordata; order Ceratodontiformes; family Protopteridae; genus Protopterus; species Protopterus annectens. The sequence continues at coordinate 1,076,654,734 of NC_056744.1, read as the reverse complement.
ATGTTGTTCCCTCTGGTGGGGGTGTTGACCAGTTGATCCAGGGCGTTTGAGTTTATAAATTCTAGAAAGCGTTGGGCAAGGGAGTTAGTACTTGAGTAGTTCTCCCAGTTTATGTTTGGGTAATTGAAATCACCCAGTATTAGGGTGTTTGGTAGGAACTTCATATTTCCCAGTGTCTCCAGAAATGCAGAATGGGGGTCCTGCACCATGGTGGGGGATCTGTAGCAAGCTACAATTTGGATTGCAGTTTTGCCCATTGTTAGTTGCACATGGATGATCTCTGATGCATTGTGCTGCGTCACTAACCTGGAGGTGTGTGTATCCTTGATGAATATGGATACACCCCCACCTTTTGTGTTTCGGTCCTGGTTCTATAGCCAAAAGGTATGGTATAAATTATAGCCTAGTAGTGCTGGGGTGCTCTCAGGAGCCTTAAACCAGGTTTCTGTTACTGCACAGATGTCAGTGATCTCCATACTGAGGAGTGCCTCAAGTGCGTGCATTTTGAGGTTTAGACTTCTGGCATTGAGTAGCATTACCCTCAGTTTTTGGTTACTTGTGCTATTTATGGTGGTGGGTTTGTCTTTTGAGCCTTGCCTAAAAAAGGCATTATGAAGGTGGCAAGAGCCTTGGCCAGTATTCAAAAGCCTAAGGGTGACAGGTGCAAGCCATCTCTTGTGAAGCAATGTGGCTTGTCGAGCATGTCATCCCAGGCGGACAGATACTGGATCCCCTTTGAATGACACCAGAATTGTTGAAATTGATCATTTTTTCTTTATACTGTGGCATCATTCTTGGTGAGGGCAGGATGCTACTCATGGTCAGGGTCATACCGGCCCAGGCTACATGATCAGAGAGCTCTTCCATGTCTCTTTTCATGTAGTCCAGGGAGGTACGTCTCAGGTCATTCACACCAATATGGACAATGACAGAGTTGTATTTGTACTTGTTCTGGAGTGACCTGAGTGCTTGTGTTATGTGGCGGATCCTGGCACCCAACAGGCAGCTAACTGTAACCTTCTCCTTGTCCAGCCTAGTTAGTGGGACATCAGTGTGCCTGACTATAGAGTCGCCTATTACTAGTGTGTTGGGTATGTTATTTTGCGTTAAGGGCTGTGATTGCGTGGCACACTGATTATGTGAACTATGTGTTTCATGGTTGTTGATGAAGTGTGGAGGTTGCTTGGATGTCTGCTTTGGAGGTCTCTGTTGCTTTTGCAGATTTTTATTTAGAGCCTCCGAGTATGTTTTCATGTAGTCATGTGTGTTATTTGCCGGTGTTGGTTTATTAGGTCTATATGAGACTGGTGGTGTGTTGCAAGTATTACCCTTCTCCTCTTGACTGTCAGTTCCAGTCTTGGGTTGAGAGAGCTTTGCCTCCAGTTTAGCTGTATAACTGCATCTCTCGCATATATTAGTGTTTGGTAGTAGGAGGATAGGGTTGTCTGTGTACATGAGGCAGTTGTAACATTGCCTCAAAATACCCAGATTCACCAGTTGGACTGGAGAGTACACCAGAAACTGCCCTTTGGACATGCCTGAATAGGTAGAGTAAGCTGTTTTTCGGATTGGTGGGGACGAATAGAGAGCCTTGTCCTTCTGGACAGTATAAGGGGGTCCAGTGCTAGGGTTAATTAGTGCTTGCTATGAGAAATTCTACCATTTGGTCTGGGGAATTAGATGTGTTCATTCTACAGTGGCATGAGTTTTAATCTTCAATACCTTTTACGTCAGTTTACAACACTTATATAAACTACAACAAATATATTGCAAAGCGTGAAATTGAAAAATATGTTTCCTCCCACCAGCACTCAGTATATGTTTGCAAGCAGCATTCTTTGTATACTATTTTCCTAAATGTCATTTTTTTCCACAAAGAACAATGTGTGCACATCCTATTTTAGCAGTAGAGCAAATAAACTCCATAACCTCATAACTAATGCCCTGCCTAGCAGGAGAATGTTTAGCAGCCTTCATCTGTATCAATTAGGGGACTCCCAGTGATGCTGCTATAAAGAAAAGAAGCTTCCCAGTCACTCTTTGAGCCAAGCTAAATTTGTAGTCTAAAAGCTGAGACCTTCAAGCCTTTGAAAGGTATGTACCTGGTTAAAAGACAGAAAGGTGACTTTGCGTGACTCAGTCTGGAAAAAAAACACTAAAAACAAGAAGAGCACTCTAATAGATAAATTGAGTGTTTCACAAAAAGAGAGTAAGAGAGAAAGAAGAAGAAAATCCAAGATGGTGAGTGTGAGCAAAAGGCCTGAATCATGAGACACTAAACAACTGCATATTCGTGAAGCAATTATGGTGAAGGTTTTCTTGGTCAATGTAACAGAGACATTCAACATGAGACTAAGGGAATCAGTACATAATTTGGAAAGATGAATGAAATGGTTGCATTTTAGGATTGTATTATAGTTTATATACAGTGGAGCCTAGTCATTAGCACTGTGAAAGTAAGAGCCCTAATATTAACTGACCTGTTACATGCATAGCCTATATAGGCACTTAAGTGTCTGCAGGAGTTTATGTAAGTAAAACAATGCAAAGGTTTGGTAACATAATTAATAATGACTTGAGTAAGATTATGAGGAACAATTTCGACAATGCTTTTTCTAAATATTTATTAAATATTATACAAATATTTTTATTTCATGATTCACAACATCTTATTTTTCTGTTTCAAGAAGTGGTGATATTTTCATTGAAAATACCTAGGACAAAAACTGAATGTATCTGTTTTCCCGTGACTAGATGATAAGATGTCAATTATACTTCTACATAGGCAACAAAGAGCAGGAGTGGGAGGTGGGGTTGGCATAATGAGTAAAGTGTTTACCTTACATACACAAGGTGCAGGGTTTAATTCTCATATGGGATAATTGGCTAGTCTTAAAATGGCCCACAAGGGCAGATAGCCTAGTAATAATCTGTGAATATATGAACAAGGACAGTTGATTCTAATGTTGAATTTATTAAGTAATAATTTTCATTGAGTAGATAAAGATTGCTGTTTAGCTGAAAATCAGATTTTGAGGAAGTGCTGTTGCATACAAAATTTAGGCAGATCTATTTCATAAACATTATAAAGAGTACTGAGGTACTGTGCCATGTAAGTTCTCTTTTGGACAATTAATGGGTGACACTAATGTCCATTCAGCTACAGTACTTGTGTTGGAATTTGAATATCAACAGTAGTTCTAACAATGTCATATTACTTTATACACATTTCTATTATATAATTATATTTTTATTCCAAAATTGCATCCATCCATCTTCAACCCCTTTTCCTATTTGGCACATAGGTTCATAGGTAAGTACTAGGCTATCTACCCAAGGGCATTTATAAGCCAGAATGTGTTGGCGTTTGCCACCCCCTTAGATTAGTTCCCTGTGCCTCTGTCCAGCAGAGCCATTAGTTCCCTGCGCCACTGTCCAGCAGAGCCACTGCAGTGATCCCCAGGGTAAATTTTCCCATCCACTCATCAAGGTTTCTCTTGAAGAGTGTTAGTGAGGGGCTCTGCCTGATGTGTATTGGAATCCTGTTCCAAAATATGGGGAGTCTCTGGAACAGGAATCTATCCCTCCAGCATGTCCTATTTATCGTTGTGGTGAGGGTTATATCTCTAGAGCGTGTGGCTCTCTGGGATTTGTTTTTTTTTTAGGTGGAGCATGTCCATCAATTCTGGGTTGGACATGGCCTTGTATGTCAGGCAGAGATCACCTCTGAGTAAGCGGTATGCAACCAAGTACGGCTGGAGTTTCTTGAGTCGGGCTGCATAGGGCATCTGTTTGAGGCCAGTAATCCTTTTGGTGAGGTACTTTTGTGGTCTTTCCAGCTGTTGCAGGTGTCTTGTAAGGTACATCCCAAATGGGGCATTGTATTCTATGATGGGTCTAATGAGTGATGAGTAGAGAGACACAATAACCTCTTTTGTTCTAGATGCAAACCCTTTTGTGATTAGGTGCATAGAAGGATTTTCTAACCACCTTGGCAATATGATTATCAAAGGAGAGATTACTATATACTTGGGTCCCCAGATCCCTTATTACATTTTCTGTATTTAGGGGACTACCACCTATGTAGTAGTTCACGGATACTTTGTTTTTCCAAAGGGATGACTATGCACTTTTGACATTTAGCTTGAGGCCATGATTTTGACACCAGGTATCTGTCTCAGTGAGATTCATCTGGAGGGTGTCTGTATCAGCCGGAGAATCAATTATGGCCCCTAATTTGCAGTTGTCTGTGAATTTGGTCAGCCATAGTCTGTACCTCTGAGAAGGATATACCGAACAGGAGGGGTCCTAGGACTGAGCCCTGGGGGACACCAATTGTAACCGGTTTAGAGTCGGATGTAGAGCCTGCAACTCTCACCATGTGGGTTCTATCCATGAGCCAGTTGGCAACCCATCTCATGACGTAGGGGTTTATGTTCAAGCTGGCGAGTTTGTCTATAATACTAGAATGGGGAATGGTGTTGAAAACCTTTGCAAGGTCTAGGTAGGATGTGTGGACCTCCTTTCCCTCATCTAATGCCTTGGTAACCGTCTCAAAGAAGTCCACCAGGTTTAGGAGGCATGATCTGCCCTTAACAAAGCCAAACTGGGTAGGGTCCAAGGTTTAGAGGTTCCCAATGTCTCTGTTAATGAGTTCCATGATGATGCGTTCCATAGCCTTGCAGACCAGGCTAGTCAGGCTTATAGGGCGATAGTTCCCGGGGTCCGTTGTGGCTCCACCTTTGTGGAGTGGGATAACTGTTGCTGTGCTCCACTCTGTGGGTACGTAGCCTGTAGAGAGGCTAAATTTGAACAGTGTGTTTAGGTGCGGGGTTAGTTCATTTTGGAGCTCTTATAAGACACAGCCTGGGACACCGTCCAGTCCCATTGAAGCTGTGTTTTTGGCTTTCGATAGGGCTGTTATAACCTATGTGTCGGTGATTAATGGGGCCTTACATTCTTCTGGTATGGTTATGGGCCCTTAAGGAGGTGAGGGGGGGTGAAGTTTGCACTAAACCTTTATGCCAGAATGTTGGCAATATCAGTCAGTTCAGTGTATTTTTTGTGCCATTCTGCACTACCTCAGAGCAGATCTGAGAGTTTCCACATAGGTTCTTGACATAGCTAAAGAACGCTTTGTGGTTATCTTTGGAGTCATTGGCAATTTTTCTTTCGAAACTAGCCTTGGATGATTTAATGAGGGATCATAGTTTCTTGCTGATACTGATCAGGGATGTCTTTCCTTCTTGGGAATTTACTCTTTTCTGTACTAGTTTCCTCCTTCTGTTGTATAGCTTGTTTATGGCTGGGGTCCACCAGATTGGTTTCCTTTTCTTGGAGGAGTGAGTCTTGGTTTTACTTGGGATAGCATGATCCATGCATTCCTGCAGATGCTCATAGAGGGCCTTTGTAAATGTTTCAGCAGCTTGGACAGCATTGTCCTTTAGCATGGGGGCTGTGAACCTTTCCACCTTGGTCTTAAGTAATGTGAAGTTTGCTTTTGAAAAGTTTTTCATGGTGGTTTCCTTGATTGGGGGTGGGGGTGGAATGTGGATATCCAGAGTGATTAGTCTATGGTCTGATCTAACCAGCGAGGGGTTGACCTCCGGTGTGGAACACTGGTTGCCCATGTTGGTGATGACAAGGTCCAATATGTTGTTCCCTCTGGTGGGGGTGTTGACCAGTTGATCCAGAGCGTTTGAGTTTATAAATTCTAGGAAGCATTGGGCAAGGGAGTTAGTACTTGAGTAGTTCTCCCAGTTTATGCTTGGGTAATTGAAATCACCCAGTATTAGGGTGTTTGGTAGGAACTTCATATTTCCCAGTGTCTCCAGAAATGCAGAATGGGGGTCCTGCACCATGGTGGGGGATCTGTAGCAAGCTACAATTTGGATTGCAGTTTTGCCCATTGTTAGTTGCACATGGATGATCTCTGATGCATTGTGCTGCGCCACTAACCTGGAGGTGTGTGTATCCTTGATGAATATGGATACACCCCCACCTTTTGTGTTTCGGTCCTGGTTCTATAGCCGAAAGGTATGGTATAAATTATAGCCTAGTAGTGCTGGGGTGCTCTCAGGAGCCTTAAACCAGGTTTCTGTTACTGCACAGATGTCAATGATCTCCATACTGAGGAGTGCCTCAAGTGCGTGCATTTTGAGGTTTAGACTTCTGGCATTGAGTAGCATTGCCCTCAGTTTTTGGTTACTTGTGCTATTTATGGTGGTGGGTTTGTCTTTTGAGCCTTGCCTAAAAAAGGCATTATGAGGGTGGCAAGAGCCTTGGCCAGTATTCAAAAGCCTAAGGGTGACAGGTGCAAGCCATCTCTTGTGAAGCAATGTGGCTTGTCGAGCATGTCATCCCAGGTGGACAGATACTGGATCCCCTTTGAATGACACCAGAATTGTTGAAATTGATCATTTTTTCTTTATGCTGTGGCATCATTCTTGGTGAGGGCAGGATGCTACTCATGGACAGGGTCATACCGGCCCAGGCTACATGATCAGAGAGCTCTTCCATGTCTCTTTTCATGTAGTCCAGGGAGGTACGTCTCAGGTCATTCACACCAATATGGACAATGACAGAGTTGTATTTGTACTTGTTCTGGAGTGACCTGAGTGCTTGTGTTATGTGGCGGATCCTGGCACCCAACAGGCAGCTAACTGTAACCTTCTCCTTGTCCAGCCTAGTTAGTGGGACATCAGTGTTCCTGACTATAGAGTCGCCTATTACTAGTGTGTTGGGTATGTTATTTTGCGTTAAGGGCTGTGATTGCGTGGCACACTGATTATGTGAACTATGTGTTTCATGGTTGTTGATGAAGTGTGGAGGTTGCTTGGATGTCTGCTTTGGAGGTCTCTGTTGCTTTTGCAGATTTTTATTTAGAGCCTCCGAGTATGTTTTCATGTAGATATGTGTGTTATTTGCCGGTGTTGGTTTATTAGGTCTATATGAGACTGGTGGTGTGTTGCAAGTATTACCCTTCTCCTCTTGACTGTCAGTTCCAGTCTTGGGTTGAGAGAGCTTTGCCTCCAGTTTAGCTGTATAACTGCATCTCTCGCATATATTAGTGTTTGGTAGTAGGAGGATAGGGTTGTCTGTGTACATGAGGCAGTTGTAACATTGCCTCAAAATACCCAGATTCACCAGTTGGACTGGAGAGTACACCGGAAACTGCCCTTTGGACATGCCTGAATAGGTAGAGTAAGCTGTTTTTCGGATTGGTGGGGACGAATAGAGAGCCTTGTCCTTCTGGACAGTATAAGGGGGTCCAGTGCTAGGGTTAATTAGTGCTTGCTATGAGATGTTCTTCGTCTTCCATTGCTGCAGTCCTGACTATTGGGTATAGTCCGCGTCCCAGTCGGCCCGAATACCAGAGTATAAGGCTGACGTCGGTCAGGGCGCATTAGACTGACGTCAGTACGTCAGGGTACTAATGCGCATGACCGACGTCATATCCTCAGTCTTTTTTGCCGCATGGTCCGATGCAGAAGCAATTTTGCGAGTGCAGGTTGGCGTACTGAAATATTTCCGAAACCGGAGTTTCAGACCGAAACAGAGTTGGCTAGGTACCCCGTTAGAACATTTTGGTTTTTCTTGCCTCAGTATTTTACCGGATGTCAGAAAAAGTGAATAACTGTATTTCTTGTGGGAAACAGATACCTCATAGGGATTATCATACCTTGTGTATACCTTGTTTAGGGCCTGAGCACGGCGTTGTTGGTTGCGCTCTTGTGCTAGGTTTAACAAACGCACTATTAAGAGGAGGTTAGACTGTGCCAGGTTAGTGTTTGGGAAGCGTTGCAATTATAAAATGCCGTCGGATGCTCCGGCGCGCTTCCTCAAGAAGCGCAAGGATAAAACAGTGAAGCCTAGGGTTGAGGAACCGGCAGTCCCGGACGTCGGTTCTTTGGAAGGCTCAGTGGAGCCGGAGGTTTTGCCAGGAGTTTCCATGGAGTCCCAGGCAGAAACTATACTCTTACAGGATGTGCCTTCTCAGGAGGTAGGCCAGGCTGAGGGGGCTTCTCAGGTGACTGTTCTTCCCTCTCTTCCCAAGGTAATTAGGGCCTCTCCTTCTGTTGCCAAATCTTCTATGAGAGGTAGGCCTACTTCAGCTTCAGTGGGGGCTTCTCCTACCATTTCAGGTTCTGTACCTAAGAAACATATGCTTAAGATGGCAGAAGATTTGATTACTATGATTAGGGGTTCTATGCCCCCGCCTGATAAGAGGCCTAGGGTGGAATCTGAGTTTGAGAGTTTTGAACAGTGTTCTGAGGCTTCAGAATCTTCTGTGGAAGATTTGCAGGAGTATCCTACCTATTCTGATTCTGATGTGGATGATTCCACTCCTACAGCGTCTCCACCTGAGGATTTCTCATTTTCAGAGACTTTGCATTCCATGAGGGAGCACTTTAAATGGGAAGGCCAGGATTACTCTGACTCCAGGAAAAGGCTTAGGTAGTTATTGTTTTTACCCCAGCATAGTACTTTAGCTATTCCTCCTGTGTTGAATGTGGTGGATGATGTTTTGCAGAGGCTTCCCTGAACCCTGACTCTTTGCCTCCTGCTCCTGTTAAGCCTGATAGGTATTATAGGGTGCCCGAAGCTCATAAATATTTGTTTAAGAGTCCTAGGGCGGACCCAGAAACTATTTCTCAGGGGCCTAAGGGTGTAAAAGCTTCTGTGGTTAAAAATCCTGTCCCCACTGATAAAGAGGCGAGGGCTTTGGATAGGTGGGGAAAGAAAGTGTATACTTCTTCCACTCTAGCCATGAGAGCTTTGAATTGTCAGTTTCACATGTTAAAATATCAGAATTACCTTCTTTCACAATTGAAATCTAAGGTGGATGCTTTGGCGGAAGGTATTGAGTGTAAAGAGTTGCTGGATTTGGTTCATGTGTCCGAACAAGTGGGTAAGCATTCTTTGCAATGTGGTTTTGATGCTGTACAGGCCTCCTCGAGGGTGGCTGCTACCAGCTCTGTTCTTCGAGGCATGCCTGGTTGAAGGATCAGAATTTAGCTGAGCATGTTAAGACAAGGATTTTGGATGCTCCTTTACAGTCTGATGTGTTGTTTGGTTCGCCTGTGGAAGCTGTTTTAAAGAAAATGGAGGACAAAGCTAAGTCTATGCAAACTGTTAAAGATTTTTGCAGGTGCAGTCCACGAAGTTTAGTAGAAATTGGCCTGCTAAGGGGTGGACATATCCTGCTTATGATTCTCAGTCTAGGGGTAGGTCTAGACGTGGTAGGGGCAGGGCTCAAAGTTCTTTTAGGCCTAGAACAGGAGTTCACCTGCTCAGACTTCTGGTGAGGGCAGGGGTCAGTCCTTTCGTAAACAGACCCAATGACCTGTTTCTTCAGCTGCCAGCAGATTCACGTCTGGCAGCTCCTTTGGGAAGACTGTCTCTTTTCAAAGAAAATTGGGATTTAATTACTCAAGACAAATGGGTGTTGGATATCATTCACCACGGTTACAGATTTTATTTCCATACAATGCCCCTTTCAAAGGCATGCCAGACGTTCCTCCTCTACAAAGAAAAGAGGCTCACAAGCAAGTTTTACAGTTACTTCACATAGGGGCCATTCAGCCAGTCCCTGTGTCAGAGAGGGGCCTAGGATTTTATTCTCGCCTGTTCCTTGTACCAAAGAAGGGGAACACGTGGAGACCAATTTTGGATTTATCTCTCCTCAACACGTTTTGGACATTCCCAAGTTCAAGATGTTGACGTTACAACAGCTTTTACCTCTGCTGGGCAAAGATCACTGGATGGTAACTTTAGATCTCAAGGAAGCTTACCTTCATGTGCCTATAAGGCTAAGTTGCAGAAAGTATCTGCGGTTTCGAGCTGGAAATTCTCATTATCAGTTCTCTGCATTGCCCTTTGGCTTATCTACTGCCAGAGTATTCACAAAGGTTCTGGCTCCAGTGATAGCTTACTTCAGGCTTCAAGGAATTCAAATCTATCCTTACTTGGACGACTGCCTGATTCTGGCTCAAGAAAAGGAAGACCTTCTCAAGCATCTGGAATATGTTATAGCAGTGCTAAGATGCCTAGGGTATTCTGTGAACGAAATAAAGTCCAGTCTAGTACCCTCTCAAGACATGTGCTTTCTGGGTGTAAGACTGAATACAGCAGCCCAGATGGCCTTTTAACCCCGGACAAACAAAAGAGTCTGTCACTTTACTTCCATCAACTATCTCATCAGTCCGTGCTGACTGCAAGGACAGTCCTTCAAGCATTAGGGTTCATGGCATCTTGTATTCTGGTGCTTCCCAATGCCAAACTGCATATGAGGAAGCTACAATGGTATCTCAAAATGTATGGACACAGCACTGCCAGGATTTGGACACTGTCATTCAAATAATACCTTGCATTCAAAGGAATTTTGTGGTGGGCTCAGGAATGTCACCTAAACAAGGGACTCTCTGTGACCCGGCCAGAGGCAAGTCAGATTCTAACGACAGATGCCTCGGACATTGCTTGGGGAGCTCATCTAAATGGAAAGTGGATACAAGACAAGTGGCCTGCCAGACTACAGCATCTACATATCAACATGAAGGAGATGTTAGCAGTCCAGTTTGCATTAATGGCTTTCAAGGAGTTACTTCTTCCAGGGCAGGTGTTGATTCTAACAGACAACACAACTGTCATGTGGTACATCAACAAGCAAGGGGAACACATTCTTATCCTCTATGCAGGCAAGCAATGATTTTATGGGAGACTGCGCTAAGCTTGCAACTAACTCTTCAGGCAAGGTTTCTGCCAGGAGCACAGAACTCCTTAGCAGATGTGTTAAGCAGACAAATCATGGATCCCCACGAGTGGAAACTGGATCTTCATGTATTTCAGAAACTGACAGTGTCATGGGGAACTCCAGACATAGATCTGTTCGCTTCTCCACTAAACCACCAGCTGCCAAAGTATTGCACAAAGGGGTTTCATCACACAGCTTGGAAAGTGGATGCTCTGTCTTTCAGTTGGAAAAACCTTCATGTGTATGCCTTTCCACCTCTACCACTTCTTCCAAAGGTACTATTAAAGGTCAGACAAGACAGGCCAAGGATGATTTTGATAGCTCCAGATTGGCCTCGGCAACACTGGTACCCACTTCTACGGAGTCTGGTAAAGAAGCCTCCATGGCCTTTGCCTCTGATTCCTCATCTGTTATCTCAGAAGGACGGTCATCTGCTCAATGTCAAGCTTCAATCTCTTCATCTCACAGCCTGGCATATTCTGTGTTGAAACACAGCAGGTCTCAACTTCCTCAACAAGTTTTAAATGTGATTATGGAAGCTAGAAGGCCTAGTACTAGGAGAGTGTACGCAGAAAAATGGAAGAGATTTTTATTTTGGAGTACAGCAAAGAATTTGGAGATTTCAGAGCCTAATTTGAGTGTGGCTCTTCAATATCTTACTGAATTATTGGACAAAGGTTTGTCCTTCTCTTCCATAAAGATTCATGCTGCAGCAATTTCAGCTCACTATGATTGTGACCCACCTTTGTTTCATCCTTTGTTCAAGCAGTTTCTTAGAGGGGCAAAGAATATAAGACCCCTAGAGCTCCTACTCCTGCTTGGGATCTCAATTTTGTGTTGGAAAAACTTACTCTACAACCTTTTGAGCCTGCAGCTACTGCTGAATTGAAATATTGTCATGGAAGACTGCTTTTCTGTTGGCTATTACTTCTGCAAGAAGGGTGTCTGAGTTGCAGGCCCTTATGGCAGTAGAGCCCTTTTGATTTTCCATAAGGACAGGGTATCATTACGTACTAATCCTTCCTTTATGCCTAAGGTGGTTTCTAGTGTGGCTTTAAACCAAACTATTCATTTGCCTACGTTTTTTGCAGATCCTCAAAATAAAGGGGAAAAGATTTTGCACACTTTAGATGTACACAGGCAATTGCGTTATTATTTGAGCAGGACTACGAATTTTAGGCAGTCTCAGCAGTTACTGGTTTCTTTTGCTTTGAGTTCACAGGGCAAGCCTGTGTCAAAACAAACTATTTCTAGGTGGATTGGCTTTTGCATTGCATTTTGTTATTCCCATCATGGCAAGGAGATTCCAGCTGGGATTAGGCCTCATTCCACTAGGGCTACTGCCACTTCAACAGCATTTCTAAGGGGGGTGGCAACTAAGGATATTCTGGAAGCAGCTACTTGGAGTTCAGTGCATACTTTCTCTAGGCATTATCACCTTCCTATATACTCTAAGACTAGGGCTGGTTTTGCCACAGCTGTTTTACAAGGCATGTTGTCAGCTCCTGCTGCTTTATAATTTGCCAGCCTCCCTTACCTCTGCTTTGGGATTCTACCCAATAGTCAGGACTGCAGCAATGGAAGGCGAAGAACATAGTACAGTTTTGTACCTACCATAAATGTAGATGTTCGAGGATTCCATTGCTGCAGTCCAATTTACCCTCCCTCCTTCCCCTCTGTGTTTAGGGGTGGTTGTGTAGGTGAGTTTACATGCTTATATTTTATATATATATATATATTGCTATATATATTATACATGTTTTTGGTGCAGGTTGTTTTGGGACTTGTCTTTTTGGGTCTTCTGACATCTGGGGCAAGAAAAGACTGAGGATATGACGTCGGTCATGCGCATTAGTACCCTGACGTACTGACGTCAGTCTAATGCGCCCTGACCGACGTCAGCCTTATACTCTGGTATTCGGGCCGACTGGGACGCGGACTATACCCAATAGTCAGGACTGCAGCAATGGAATCCTCGAACATCTACATTTATGGTAGGTACAAAACTGTACTTTTTAAGCAAGTGCTTGACTGTGAAATGAATGTTTTGAGTGCTAAAGTTGAAGGTTTGTCTAGTTCCAAGGGAAAAATTGAAGAGTAGACTTTGTGGAGCCGAGAATAGTTTAACTCTAGCTAAACAGTGCTGCCCGGTGTGCAAAACCGCATAAATGCGGTTTTTATAGCATGGAAGTGAAAGAGATAGAAATTAGCCCAAAATGGCCGATAAACTACTAATTTCTGGGCTGAAACCACTCCTCCAGGGACAGATAGGCTGCTCAAAGCTCCCCTCTCTCACAGGTGAACAGAGAAACTTCCTTCTATCCAAGTAAGGTATGGGCAACAACAGAAACTTGCAACACAGCCCTGGATTCAGCAATAACCTGAAAACTGGACTATACTAGTTCAGAAAGGTGGGAAACAAGTATATATATATATATAAATATTTTTTTCAGAAAAATAGAGCAGATACAATCAAAACACTTTACCCAAGTAACCATTTAAAAAGCTCAAAACTGAGCCCTGTTCCAGCAGTCTTCAATCAGACAAGTTCTAACTGCACAGTCCTGTCACTAGGGTACAGAGAAACCTTCTCCAAAAAAGACGGCCTGGATCAGTCACAAGTTATACAAACAAAGCTAGATCCAGCCGGCCTGAATCTAGTCTATGCTACAGCAAACAAGGCGTACCGATTTCAGAAAGAACAGTTCAAGTAAGCATGCGCAATAAGCCTTTAACCAGAAATTCCCAGCTCAGAAGGGCAGAATCTAGACTCTCCTCCCACAAGAGTGCAGACCACAAACTTTTTTAATGTCAAATAATGGGCCTGAAGCCCAAGTGCTTAACCCAGAACTAATAAACTTTTAGAATGACAGACACTGAGCCTTCAATCAGCAGTTCCCAACTTAGAAGGATGTACGCTACCTATCCTGCCACAACAGTGCAGACCACAAACATTCTTAATGTAAAACAACTGGTTTGAAGCCCAAGTGCTTAAACCAAGGGCCTTAGAATAACAGTTACAATTTAATCAGGCTTCTAATAAGCAGTAATAAAGGCAGCAGAATAAATTCAATTGAGTACTTTTAAGAAGAGGCAAAAGCAAAATAAGGTAATAAAGTAGGAAGAAACACAAATACAGTAAAAGCAGATGAAGTGCAACTTCAATAGTGACAATCATCTCGAGCCAAGGTTTACACTGCCGGGTGGCTAGCCCTGCTGTGGCAGTTCATCTCTAACTATTCCATAAAAATGTTTTAACATAATTGATAGTTATATAAATGGTGAAAGCTCATGTATTTACAATATTTTGTCATATGCTATGTATTGTAAATTAATGCACAACATCTAGGAAGTTGAAACTGTTTAAGCATTCTAAAAAAGGAGAAGAACATTTAAGGATTTTGAAAAAGTGAGAGAACATTTGAATAAAGCTGCAGTTTTAATGCAAAGGATTTTGGAACATATGGCACTGAAATGTGAACTTAAACAAGTATTATGAAAATAATACCCATATGGATCATTCTAAAAATATTACTAATGCTGTGTTTCATTGAAACAGCAGAAGATAAACAATTAATAATTATATGAAGGAAATTGAAAGAAAATTGAATACATTCCTAAAACAATATCCTAATTATAGAAATGCTCATAGATTTACTTGAACGGAATGAAACAAAGACTCAAACATTGTTTTGCATTAAATTATTAATACATACGTCAGATGGACTGAACTTGATAGCAAGACTGATTGTGGTATTAGATTAACTAATACATGCAGTTGCATATGTGTTAACTTATAATAGAGCATACAAAACAATAATTATGGGATGGAAAAAATTAGGATTACCCAATATAAGCCTGATATTCTCACTGTAACTGAACCTTGGCTTAAACTCAGCATAAACAACTCCAAAATTGAACCTCTCAGCTCTAATATCCGTAATGTCCATATAAAGAGGAAAGGTGGTGGTATTGTAATATTTCCCAACAACTACCACAGTTCCCCTTATAACAAACCAATACCAAAATTCAGTTTCACAGAGCTTCTAATTACTTTTATGAAATTAAACAATTATAAACAAATATATATTACTGTTCGTTACGTCCCTCCTGGCAACAATACAGCTATAATGGAAGATCTCCTACATTGGATATCCATAACACTTCCATAAGCAAAAGTACTACTAGGTGATATGAATGTCATTTGGTTGGGCATAAACTCTAACTCCCCTACATGTAGTGTGAACTTATTTGGTTTCACACAACTAATTAATAGCCGCACAAATTATAGCAAGACATCAAATTATCTATTAGACTGGATCCTAGTATCAGACCCTAGCAAATACACCACCTCAGGTACAATGTCTGACTGTCTCAGTGATCCCAGTCTATACAACCAGACATCTCACACATCCACCTAAACAGCATGTTTATAAAACAACACACAACCTTTCCAAGTTTAACCCCAAAATTTTCATTACTAACTTATCTTCTATTAACTGGAACTTCCTAAAAATCCTCCCCTTAGATGATGCTGTAAATGAATTAAGTACAACTTTCCTGAATATCGTAAATAGCCTTGCAAATCCTAGAAGGAAGAGTCAAAAAACAAATAATGCAATTTAGCTATCCAAAAGGAGTAGAATGCTAATGCAGGACTAGGAAAAAGCATGGAAAGAATTGCAAAAATATAAAACACCACATTATCTTGAAAATGTCAGAATGTTCACAGTCATACTAAAAAGGAAATTAATAAAGAAAAAACTATACTATATTAACTTTCAGAATAATAGTAAATACAGCCCTAAAAATTATGGTCAGCCATTATAGAAATCTTGCATCCTGGCCATAAATTCAACCCTAACCCCTCTCCCAATAACTCATCACTCAAAACTGCAATACAATTCAACTCTTATTTCATAGATAGTATATCATCTCTAACCAAGGATTCCGCAACATGTAATCCTAACCCTGCCCAACAGCCACATATCACCACATCTACTTTCACTTGAAACCTGTGCCCACATCCTATATAAAACTACACTTAAACAAACTCAAGCTATGCTCTACTTAGCTGATGACCTTACAAGCAAGGACCTTAAAATGGCAGCAGATAGCATTGCCTACTCTGTCTCAAGCCTTATAAATAGATCAATCCAGGAATCCCATGTCCCCTCTGTCTGGAAAAAGTCACACAGTATCCCTCTGCACAAAGGAGGAAATTCAATGGACATTACTATCTTTAGATCAACAGCGATCATATCTTCTCTGCCCAAAAATACTTGAAAAATGCATTCAAAAACAAATTCTAAACTGTCTCCTACAGGAAGAACTCCTATCCCCCACCCAACATGGTGTCTGTCCTTCCCACAGTACTAAATCTGCACTTCTAACCTATATAGATACTATCAATAAAGCTGGAGATAAAAGCAAACTAGTGTCCTCTTTAATTCTATACATCTAAAGCATTTGACACAATCTGTTACAGCAAACTTCTACTTCAAATGTCTTCATTAGGTCTCTCTCAGCCCACCCCTCTATGATTCAAAAGCTACTTATCCAATAGGTTTCAGTCACTAAAATGGTGCTCCACCCTTTCTCCATATCTCCCAGTCACCACTGGTATACCACAAGTGTGTATCCTTGGTCCCCTCCTCTTTAATATTCTCACCAACACCCTCCACACATCCACACATCAGGCTTCCCTAATACAGTATGCTGTTAACTACAAACTCATTTGCACATCTGACAACATGGCACACCTGAAAGAAATAATTAGGAAGCTTTACTAGCAACTGAAACATAGCTTTGTAGCTCACAACTTGCACCCAACCCTAAAAAAACACAGTACTTTTTTCCCTATATCCCTCTCTCATGAAAAAACAAAATGTAAAGTTGTCGCCTCTCTTAATAATACAATCATTGAAGTCACTTCTCATAGCAAATCATTAGGGATGATAGTGGATGATAACCTTAAATTTGACCTGCATATACAAAATTGCATAAGAAAACTCACCAAAAACTAGGAATGCTTTATAGAGCTAAAAACTTTCTCTCTGACACAACTAAAGTTGCACTTGCGACTACTTAGCTTCTCCCATACTTCTTTATGGCACTCCCATCCTTACTAACCTTCAGGCATCACAAAAAAATCAAAACTTAAACAATGCTATAACAAAGTTGCTAAATTTACAACAAATACCTCTTTCAGAACCCACCACTTTGCAGCACTAAAAAGCCTAAACTAGTTAGAACTATCCCATCAACTAATATACACAAAACTTCTTACCACCTAAAAAATTAACCAGAGTCCATCTGCTTGTCCAGCACTAAATAACATTCTACACAACTATGCTACCAGCTGGTAATTATGATCCAATGCCAAAAAACCCTGTCTATCCACAAACCTATCAAATCTACTGGGCATCATCTGCACTTGTACCATGATGCTAAGGCCTGGAACTCTTTATCTGTATCCATCAGGTCAATACCCTCCCTCCCATCCTTCAAAACCATTCTGAAAGACATCCTAGCCAAAAGCTGGACCTGTTCTTGTGCAACACCAGGATAAACTATATCCCTAACGTCAAGAAATACCTACTCATAACTTATATCTCCTTACTTTCCTTCCTTCGCTCACTTCTTTACATCTATCAATTTCTCTCCCCTGTTTTTATCTCTAAATATACCATAGGCCTGCCTTTTTCTTACTTTGTAGCAAAGTTCCTGTTTTATTATACTAACTTACCTTTAATTTCTCTATAAACTGGCTAAAATATGTCTAACTATTAAATCATTGTCATATAACTTGCATCTATTCTTAACCAATGTTTTCATGTTATATCTAATTTAAACTGTAGTTGTATATTGAATTATTTATAAAGACTGTAACATTATTGTCCTTAAAATGTTTTGCAGTACTTTGGAGCTTTTCCCCTGGGCCTTTGCTGAAAATGGGCTCCTACCCAGGTGGACTTTCCCAGTAATCAAATGTCAATAAAAAGATAAAAATAAAGTTCCATTAAGAGCTCCAGAAAAACATATGTCAAATAAAGCCAATAATAGAAAAGAGCTCTACAGACATAACATTGAAATAGCACTTTAGTTTTCCTCTTATACCAAATCTGTTATTCAGGGTAAAATATTGATCTTGTGGAACATTTTCAACTTCAACCTGGGTGCAGAAAAATATGTACAAGTGATATCAGTAAGAAAAAATAAAAATTAAGGAGCAACAACGGTAGCCATGTGCAGTAATTACACATATATTGTACAGCAAATAATAACCTGGTACAGTAATTACAGAGTGAAAGTCTGAGGAGTAAAAAGGCATTAATAAAACAGGATACATTTAGAAATGCCCTCAATCTAGAAAGAGTGGGGTTAGATTATTAGAAACAGAGTCTATGAATGCTAATTAATACATAGACAATTTGTTTCAAATAAAGAGAAGGAAGTTGTCTGCCTTGATATATGAAAAATGGGGCAGTAGGCCCTCTTAGTAAAATATCCAGGCAAATTGTAACCTAATGAATACAGGGGAAGAAAAGCCCTTTTTTTAATAAGTCCAACTTTATATTCTTGTTTGAATGATAAAGTATGAATGAAGGACTGGAAGTACAAAAAGAAAAGGTACTTATAAAATTATAGGACCCCAAATTTGTAAATACTTTTTGCTTGTTTGTGCGTTTGTTTGTTTTATTTTACTACTAACAGAAGTTATAGTTTACCAGGATATTTTGCATGCAAATCGATTATCATTGTATATATTAACCAATGCTGTTGATGTGATTAATTTCATATAGGTAGGACAACTACATTACTTAACAATAGAATTTAACAGCATATGCATAGTATTAAATAGTGAGACCTAACATAAGAGCTCTTACACATTAATTTTATTTCTGTTTTTTTGTGATCATGAGCCATTAGGACCCACTAGAGTGAGTTCCAAAACACCAAGACTGAAAAACGGACTTACATATAATAAGTCCAGGATGGGCATTTCTCAGAAAATTACCTTTTCTCCAAGGTATGGTAATCTCTGGGTTGCTGTACATATATATATATATATATATATATATATATATATATATATATATATATATATATATATATATATACATATATATATATATATATATATATATATATTTGTATCACTTCACTGAAAGACCATTTCACTGACACCCATTTCACTGAGACCAAATCACCTAAAGTTCATTTCACTGAAAGTTCATTTCACCTAAAACTCATTTCACTGACAAGTAGTACTCTAAGACAAGTCAAAGGTATATGTCCTTTTCACCACTGTAGTGTGATCCTGGTGTTAGTATATATAGTTGGGGAGGTGGGGGGCATAGACCCCCCACATTGGGGGTGGGGGGTGTAGCCCCCACTTAATTTGGTTTTCTGTTGTCTGGTTTTGTTTTACATTATTTGGTAAAATGAGCAATCACAAAAAGCTAGCACCCAACTGGAGATAGGAATATTTAATGTGTGGCAACACAAGACATAAAAAACAAACCGGTTTCGGCCCAATGGCCTTTTTCAGTGTGTAACTCAGTCTATAGTCAACCACCTAGTTATATACAAAACCAAAATACATTAATTAATAATTAAGCAATTATAAGTGTTCATTTAAACTAGGTGGAAATAATCCCCACAGTTTCAAAATCCATTTTTCTTTTTTATTTAACAATTTATGCCCTCCTATTTTAAAGGATCTATGCCCCATAATTCTGTCAATAATAATAAATTTGAAAGTTGCTTTCTTATGAGAAATGGTATGTTTATATAAAGTGCTAAGTCAAATATTTATTTCTAATGTTACTAAGATGTTCTGAAATGCGAAATGTAATGGGTCTACACGTTTGGCCAACATAAAAAGCTGAATACGAGCAAATTGCACGGTAAATGACCCAATCACTGCTACAATTGGCAAAAACATTAAAAGAAAAAACTTTAGAAGTGTTTTTACTAGAAAATTCTTTAGTCTGGAAAATGTGTTTGCAGAAAGAGCAGTGTCCACAAGGGTAACATCCCACAACATTCATCCCATCTAATGTAGTCTGTATAGAATGTTCCATAGGCATGAAATGTTTGTAATAGCTTAAGTGACTCCCCAAAATGTTACCTCTATGAAAAGAGAATAAACATTTATCCCCTAACAAGTCACATAATTTATCATCAGCCAAAAGAATATCCCAGTGCTGTTGCACTAAATCCAAAAATTCATGGGTATTTCTACCATAAGTGGTGGTGAGCCTGATTTTATTGTCCCTCTGAAATTGATGTTTCTTATATGTAAGTAAATACTTTCTGGAAAGCTGTTGAACCTTCCTACTGGTCTTCATTACCTTAGACATAGGATACCCACATTCCCTAAAGTGGTTAATTAAATCTTGATCAAAGTGTTTGTAGTCTTCGGTGCTAGAGCAAATTCTATGTATCCTCATAAATTGTGACTTGGGAATATTGGTAACAATGTGTTTAGGATGATGGCTGGAGGCATGTAGTAATGTATTTGAATGGTGGGGTTTCCTACATAATGAACTGGATAAAGTACCATCAGGTTGTTTAAGTATGGTTACATCCAGAAAGGAAATAGATGTCACTTCATAGTTAACTGTAAACCTTATACCCCATCTATTTTCATTCAAATACTGGACAAATTCCTGTAGATATATAACGTCGAATTTCCACACCATCCAGCAGTCATCCAAAAACTCCTCCAAATATCTATTTCCCCAAGAAAAATGTTATGATTACTGTCATATATAATAATCTGTTCAAGGTAACCCATGAACAGGTCAGCATATATGGGTGCAAAAGATGCACCCGTAGTTATATCTTTCAACTGTAACTAACATTTGCTGTTGAAACAGAATACATTTTTGGACAGGACCTGCCCTGCTAAACACACAAAGAAAGTGTTGAAACCCAGACTATATAAAGACATTTTATCCAACCAATATTCTAGGGCACATAAACCCGCCCAATGTGGAATACTGGTGTAGAGAGACATAACGACCAATGTACACATCAACCAACTTGGTTCCAATTAGGTGTCAGAGACAATATTCAGAAATTTTGTTGTGTCCTGTATCCTTGCTCTAACTCCTGATAATAAAGGCTTTAAGTACATGATAAGGTAAGCAGACAAAGGTTCAGTAAGGGAGCCTTTTCCAGAAACGATTGGTCTCCCTGGGGGTTTATTGATGTCTTCGTGAATTTTTGGAAGAAGATAAAAATACTGTAGATATAGATATTTGGTGGAGGTTTTTGGATGACTGCTGGACGGTGTGGAAATTGGACGTTATACATCTACAGGAATTTGTCCAGTATTTGAATGAAAATAAATGGGGTATAAGGTTTACAGTTAACTATGATGTGACATCTGTTTCCTTTGCGAATGTAACCATGCTTAAACGGCCTGGTAGTACTTTATCCAGTACATTACGACATGCAAAAAAGAAGTTTAAAGGAGAAGAGTGAGACGTTCAAGATTCCATAGAGAGTTGATTTTTCTTTAGCTGTACATATTGCTGTATGCATTATTGAATCTGATGAAGTCCTTTAAAAGTGGTAAAACACAAAAATCACTTATTGTTATAATAAAGTACAGTTTCCATTGTGTGTCATTAGAGCTCATTTTTAATTTTTGTAACAGAATACATCTAATGCAATAAGTGTTATATACTTTAATACTCTCCCCATTCAAGTTCAACTTTACATTTAATTAGGTACTTGTTTCTCAAAGATTATAACAAAATTAAATAAGAATAAGAAGAAAACAATACAAAATAAGCACTATAATGAAGTAAAAGGAATAATCAAAGTGAATAAATAAATAAAATATAGGAAAGCTTATAAAACATAATACAATAAAACAAAATGATTATGGGAAATAGTTTATATTACACATGCTGAGGATGAATAAAGATGTCAGATACTAAAGTAAGTTACAAGCTGAATGCAGAAAAAGAAAAGGTAGGGAAAAATAAACACGTGTCAAATGCTAATTCAAATAAATAAGTTTTGAGCTGCCTTTTAAAGTCATAGTGCACAAGTCATTCTCTCAGCCACTAGGAGAAGAGATTCCAGAGAGAAGTAGCCTGATGACAGAAGGTCTGAATACCTGACGACTCTAACTTAATTTGCTCAACTTTCAATAACCTCATGAAAGACAGACCCAAGCTCTCCTTTAAGTAAGATGCAGACTCCAAATAATGGTACTGACGAATTATCAATGAGTGGCATTATGTAAGTAGCTGATCAGCAGAATTCTGAATATGCTGCTGGCATGATAGTGCATATGAAATTAACTATTTTCCCACCACTTATGGCAATCACTCAAGAACTAATCAGAAACCTAAACATTTTCAAAGAGTGCTGAGAATGGCTCAAGAGAAAGTAAGACAGACTGATAAATAAAGATGGTTGTGTGGCACAAAAGTGAAAGGAGGAAGAGAACATTGCTATGTCAACAAGAAATGGTTCATTCTGCATTACAAGAAGAACTTCTGGGACTAGGACATATTAAATCTGGTAATGACTTTTCAAGTAATGTAAATTTTATTAACACTGATGTTACTACAGTGACTCATAAACTGATATCTGATGAATGAAGTTTAGTCATTATGGAGCTATTATTCCAGATATATTTATATATATATATATATATATATATATATATATATATATATATATATATATATGTATGTATATATATATAAATATATATATATATATATATATATATATATATATGTATGTATATATATATATATATATATATATATATATATATATATATATATAGATGCGCTACAAAATCCTGAAAGTCCAAAATCCTAAAGACCAAAATCCTGAGACCAAAATATTGAAGGTTCAAAATACTGAAAACTCAAAATCCTGAAAACGCACAGGATACCAACACTCACTATATTCCAGCACAAGTACATACAGAAACATATTACCCTTCAAATATATGCAGGGGGAAAAGCCCACCCCCTCCACCCCCTTGTGGGGGCTGTGCCCCCCCACCCCCTTCTATTTAAATATATAAACTCTACACTAAGTGCAATCTTGGGGGTGATATATTTAAGTAGCAGCGGGTGCAGGGGGGCTTGCCCCCCCTACTTAAACTTGGAGAACAGTAATATAGTTTGTGTTTTATTTGTTTCTGTATGTACTTGTGCTGGAATATAGTGAGTGTTGGTATCCTGTGTGTTTTCAGTATTTTGAGTTTTCAGTATTTTGAACTTTCAGGATTTTGGTCTCAGGATTTTGGTTTTCAGGATTCTGTAGCGCTCCCATATATATATATATATATATATATATATATATATATATATATATACATACATACACATATATATATATATATATATATATATATATATATATGGGTTTTGTGGGAAATACAGTCAAACTGCCAGGCTCTGTAATTAAGCAGTTAGTTAACTCTCTACTACATGTGTCATCTAATTAACCACTTGCATATATGGATTTTCTGTGGATAAAAACACAAAAATTTAAGATCAGACTCAGTGGTCAGTTAAGTGAGATGAGAAGAATCTTCTTCTTCTTCTTCTTCTTTCAGCTTTTCCTATTTAGGGGTCGCCACAGTGGATCACCCGACCACTCATGATTGGCAGTAGAGTTTTATGGTGTTGAGTTGCCAGCCTGGCACCCAACCTTCCACAGAAGGCACACACATGCACGCACTCAAGCCTAGGGCCAATTTAGAGTGTCCAATCCACCTACAGCATATCTTTTGGATGTGGGAGGAAACCGGAGCACCCGGAGGAAACCCACGTGACCACAGGGAGGACATGCAGACTCCGCACAGAAGGCACGCCAGCCGAGGATAAAAGTGAGATGAGGAGAATACCTCTTTTAAATACTTACCGAGTATTGCTGGGGGTGAACTTGGGTATTGAAACATACCTTTGTGGTTATAGAAATACTGAATGCAGTATAAAAGTATATGGCATTGAAATAGTGTAGTTTGAATGCTTGTTTATCATCAGGAAAAAATTAGAAATTAGTTATGCTTCCACTTAAAAGTTGGCTGTGTGGGTAGTTGATTGTGCAGCAGCTTGTGTTGTATTAATCTGATATAATTATTTGCAATAATGACTATATAAAGACTAGTTACAATTTTATAGGGTCATAGGTTCATATATACTATGCTAAAGTCTACCAGGGACTTTATAAGCCTAGCAATGCAACCCATCCCAATTGTGCCTTTATGTATCATGGGCATTTTTTAGGATGGGGGTATGTTAGTTAAGAAGTTTCTAGAGGTTATGTGGGGGGGTATGTTAGTTTGGGTGTTACTGTTTGCACCTGTGTATCAGAAGAATGTGGGCAGACCCAGGGTGAATTTCCAATTTCCCATCCATTGGTCAAGGTTATGCTTAAGTAGGGTTAGGGATGGACTCTGCTTCACATCAATGGGGAGATTGTTCCAGAGCATGTGGATCTGCTGCGACACATATCTGTCTCACCAACATGTCTTATTTATATCACAACCAAAATTTAAATCCTTGGATCTAGTGGTTATTATGCTGTTCATTTTGCAGCTGTGCAAAAGGTCCATCAGAGCTGGGTCCGAGGATGCCTTTTATGCTAGGCATAAACAGCCTCTTAGTAACCTGTAAGAGACACAGTATAGAGTTACGGTTTTAAGACATTACTGCTGTCTGGTCAGGTACATGCCAATGCAGGCATTATACTCAAAGATGGGTCTGATTCAGGTTGAATAAAGTGATGCCATGGCTTCCTAGGACCTGGATGCCATACTTTTACTTATAACTTGGGAATCAAAGAATGATTTTCTTACTATCTTGGCCACATGTTGTTCAGAGGCCAGATTACTGTCTACATATGTTCCCACATCCCTGACTACTGGGCCATCTCTTAGGGATGTCTTATCAATGGAGAAAATAGCCTGGGTGGCAGTTTTTCCAAAAGGCACTGAGTTTTAATCTGTGACTTTACCACCAGTCATTTGTCTGTGTTAGACCCTCTTGTAAGATTTTTGTGTCATGAGGTGATTCTATAAAGGTTCCCAATTTGCAGTCATCTGTGATCTTGATCAGTCAAAGGCCCTTGACATTAGTCTTTACCTCCGAGACGTAGATGCCAAATAGGAGCTTTCCCAGCATGGAGCCCTAAGGTACCCCGCTGGTTACCGGTCTTTTAGTCAAGGGGGTATCACCAATCTTGACTTCCTGGGTTCTGTGAGTCAGCTGGCTATCCAACAAGTTATTTAGAGGTTCATGCCCAATTTGGTAAGTTTGTCAATTATACCCAAGTGAGGTATTGTATCAGACAACTTAGCCAGGTTCAGGTAGGCTGTTTGCAACATTTTACCCTGCTCCATTGCCTTGGTGACCTTCCCAAAGAATTTCACCAGGTTTAGAAGGCATGATGTTCCCTTAATAAAGCCTTCCCTTCTCTTAATAAAGCCAAACAGAGTTGGGTCCAGTGTCTGAAAGTGGTCTATGCCTTTTTGATCATTTCTATGATAATTCCCTCCATGATTTTGCATCTTAGATTAGTCAGACCAGGGCAGTTTAATGGTCCACCCTTTTGAAGTGGGATAACCATTGCAGTCATCTATTATTGTGGCAAAAGGCCTATTTTGAGAATATAGTTGAAAAGTGACTCAAGTGTTCCTGATAGGTCATTTTCAAGCTATTTAGGAGCATCCCAGGATACTGTTGGAGCCCATTGAGATTGTGTTTTTGGCCTTAGCAAAACCAGAATCAGTTTCCTGTTAATGCTGGGGGGGGGATCCTAGTAGGTATTTCATGGGGGGAGGTGGGGGGATGAAATTTGAGCTGAATTTGTCAGCTAGCAATTTTGCTATATTGCTCTGCTCAGTGAAGGTGGCACCACTGACCACCAATTCGGCATATTGATGTATGCTGCCTTGAGGTTTTGGACATAGTAGTAGAAGGCCTTGTCTTTAGCCTGTGAGGCTATCTTGACCTTGCAATTTGCCTTGTTTGACTTAAGTGGGTTGGGAGGGTGGCCTAATGGTTAAGGTGTTTGCCTTACAAACACAAGGTGCAGGGGTTGAGTCTCACAAGGGATAATTGGCTAGGCTTAAAAATAGCTCACAAGGGCAGTTAGCTTAGTACTAAGCTATGAACCTATAAGTAGTCCTCATAGTTTCCTGTATAGTTTGATTAAAGAGTCCCTATCATTATGGGAGTTGCTTTTCCTTATTTTAGCCATGACTTTTTTCCTTTTGTTATATACCCTATTAAGGTTAGGATTCCAGCAGTGCAGTTTGTTTTTAGAGTTTAGTTTGGATTTACTTCTAGTAGTTACAGCAGTAGCCTCTCTAGAGCCATTTATGTGGTTGTATAGGGTCTCTGTGAACAATGCTGCATAGGTTGCTGTGAAGTCAGGGTTGGGAGAGCCATTGAATCTTGACAAACTATCAGTTAATAGGATGCATTTGCTTTGGAATAGTTTCTAACTGTTACAGAGTTTGCTGGGGTTTCCGAGTTTATTTTTATTTCAAAGGAAAAGACTTTGTGGTCAGACCTCACCAGTGAAGACGTGACACTGGGGGTGCAGCACTTTCCCATATTGGTGAGTATCAGGTCAAATATGTTTAAACCTTTGGTGAGTTTGCAGAATACATGTTCAAAGGTATTTGTGTTAATAAAGTCCAGGAATTGTTGTGATAGTGAGTATGAGGCAGCATGTTTCCCAATCTAGACAGGAATTAAAGTCTCCAGTGAGTAGGGTATTTGGTTTAATGGTATCTCCAGTAGGTTTAGCTACAAGCTATGGGATATAAGAGACATAGAGGGTGACCTATAGCTTGTTATGATATGGAATGGGACTTTGTCTATGGTGATTTGCACGCGTATAAATTCCTGGACATCATCCTGTTTAACCAACCTAGAATTATGCTTGTTGCTAATATAGATTAAGACTCCTAGACCATTTGTCTCTGTCTGTGCAGATGATGGTGTAAATGTGTGGAAGGCACTGAAGACTTACCCTGCCAGAGTACTTTCTGCGGCTTTAAACCATGTTTAGGCTCCTAGCATTGAGCAATAACACCTTTAGGTTTCTTTGCTATGTCAGTATATTTGTCAATCTAGCATTGCCTAAAAATGGCTCTAAAGGAGTAGATAAAATTTTAGTCAATATTCAGAAGCTGAGGGAAGACTGGTACAGGTCATCCTTTGTAAAGCAACGTGGTTTGTTAATCATGTCCTCCCATGCTGACAAATATTGGATTTCCCTGGCAAGACACCAGAAACTTAGCCAGTTATTGAAGTTAATTATCTTCTGTTGGTACTGAAGCATCATCTGTGGTGAAGTTAATATGTTGTTCAATGCAAGGCATATACCTGCCTAAGACAGATATTCAGAGAGATCAATAATGTTCCTATTCATGTAGCCCAGGGATATACATGTCATGGCATTAATACCCACATGGGCTATGATAGAATCATACTGAAACATGTGGTGTAATGACCTGAGTGTGTGTATAACTTGGCGGGTCCTGGCTCCAAATAAGCAACTAACCATTATCTCCTACTTGTTCAGTCTGGTGAGCTGGGCATCTGTGTGTCTTACAATGGCATCCTTTTTGACAAGAGTCCTGGGTAATGTGTTTGCTTGCCTGATTTACTCTTGGGGCTCCACTGGGTATAGATATAAGTGTGTGTGTGTGTGTGTGTGTGTGTGTGTGTGTGTGTGTGTGTGTGTGTGTGTGTGTGTGTGTGTGTGTGTGTGTGAGTGTGTGTGTGTGTGTGAGTGTGTGTGTGTGGTGTTTGATGTTGCTTTTGGTGAATGTTTTAGAGAGCGCTGAGAATAGGCATTGCCATTTATAGGCTTTGATGTCTTTCAGGTTTGGGATGATTGTTTTTAGTGCCTCAGCAAAAGTTGGTCTATGTGTGTGGTGGACACTGTGACAACCTTGTTTCTATGCAAGATGTTTGCCTCCAGTGAAATTGTATATGTGCATCGCTTGCATACTGTCCTTGTTTCTTTAAGGATTAAATGGTGGTCTGTGAACATGAGACAATTGCTACATTATTTCAGAATGCCCATATCTACCAAGCTGGGTACAGAGACATTTGGAAATTGTTTATCTATGTTGTTTGGAACTGTATTTGGGTGGTCTATTACAGACTGTGGACTGAATTATACAGAGGTCTCCCTGGGTGGTCACTGGAGATTGGCATTAGACTTGGTCAGATTGTGTTAAGATTTGATAGTGGTGCTGTTTAATGTGCATAGTAGCTGCTCTAAGCTTGTCTCTGTACAATGGCTATGTTTTAGCTACATTAAGTAACTGGTTTCAGTTGTAAAGGAAGTTTTATAGATAAAATTTACTTTCTAGGCATTTGTGTCTGTACAGGATACTGTTAAGCTTTTGATGCAAAAACACCAAGAAAGATTGCTTGTGAGTGAAATGCTACAACAAAACAACTTAAACAAACTAGCTTGACAAGGAACTTTCAAGTATTAGGAGCTTTAGTATGGTTTAAAAGCAAAATCAGCAAATAAAACAAAAATAAAGCTGCAGCGCACAAGTTAGTTAACTGACATGCAAAACAATAAAATAAATCTCTTATCTGTCAGGAATGGAGCAGGATTAAATCAGGACCTCCTTAGAGTGTGGCAATGGTGCCAAGCAGATGGGACCTCTGGGAAAATGAGTTGGAGACAATTTTTAGTAAGAGAGGTTTACTCAAGTGCAATACCGGTTTGCTTGGAATTCACTTAGTATTATGGATATGTGGAAAACAATGGGTGAGAAAGAGCTTAAATAGGTACACAATCGACAGTAGCAATGAAAGAGGAGAGGGAGAGATGTTAGAAGTCAGGTTACCTTAAGGGGTGAAATCCAGAGACACAGCCTTTTAAAACCACAGCAAGAGGATGGTGGGAGGGCTGAGAATAGAATTCAAACTGGAACTCTAGTCCTATGGTTAGAATTTCAGAAACTTTTAGCTTAATGTCTCAGGGGGAGGCTGGAGCAGACTCAAAGAACAAGGGAAAAAATAGTAGCAAGTGTGATGGTGTGAAGTATTGCCAGCTGTGCCAGGGGAAGTAGGGCAGTGGATGTGTAACATATGCCAGCAGAGCTAGCTGGAATTTTGTAAAGAATTATATGTCATTTGTATATAAAACTGATTTGTACAGGTGCTTGTGTTGAAAAATGTATCTGTAAAGCTGCTTGTGTTAAAATGTACCAAAACAGTGGGTCCTGACTGTATTGTAACTGAATGAAATATATAGTTTAACACAGGATGCTGGGAGAGAAGAGGTTAATCACAGTACAGCTACACTTAATTTTGAAAAATCTTATGAAATTAAAATTACTGGCCCTAGGCCAGAAATATGTTATTTCACAGTTTTGAATGAAGCCAGAGACTCAATGTCTGTAAGAAGTATGTTTTGTTAAATGTAGAAATTGTTTTACAGCTTCCAGATGCTGCAATAAACTTTAGCAAAGCTCAAGATATGTATTGTAACACATATGTGCTAAATCCTAGCTTCAAGTTATGAGGGTAATGTGGGAAACAAAAATCAAATCACCAGATCTATGTGATATCATTTTGCAATCTAAGATAAAAATGATGTTTTAATACCAGATGAGAGAGAAGTCTCAATCCAGTCTATTTCTTAGAAAGACAGTTGACCAAAAGGCTCTGAAAGGATTGCAATGTTTTTAAATAAAGAAGAGAAAGGAGGAATGGAAAGACAGACAGGATGGAGATCACATTAGACTGAAAAAGCAGAAATATGGAATGAATATTTTGTTTTTGTCCTTACGAAGAGAAACAATGGAATAGTGTCATGCTAGGAAAAAGACAGTGTAGAGTGAAAAAAAGCAGTGAACAGACACCAGGATAAAGAGGGAGGAGGTGGAGAGGGGACTGGCCATTGTTAGGGAGAGTAAAGTACAAAGACCAAATCAGCTACTACTCAGAATCCTCAGCAATCTGACCAGTATTCTGCTATGCCCGTTAATGAAGTGCTTGAATGGATCACCAGCCAGTGCAGAAATGTCTGAGAACTGGAGGACAGGAAGTGTCCCTGTATAACAGTGGGCAGAGCAGGAAAAATATGGGGAACTACAGGCCTGTTAGATTAGCATTAGTGGTATGAAAAGTGATAGAATCCCGAGGAGAAGGTTGGTAGCATTCCTATATGAGAAGACTCTTTGGAGCAACATGTAACATGAATACATGGTCAGAAGGAGATGTCACTCAAATATGATCCAATCCTTTGACTAGGTTAGAGGTAAGCTTGGCAGAAGAATACAAGCATAGTCAACCTCAACTTCAGCATGGCCTTTTGACTCAGTCCCATACAGGAAAATGATAGGAAGACTGAAGGCGTTGGAAATAGGATCAAAAAGGGAGGACTTGGAGAGCTGCATGTCTGAATGGTAGGACACAGATGGCTGTTGTGAGACAGCTGATGTCAGGAATAAGGAAAATGAGTAATACACTGCTCCAGTGATCCAGCCTGAGTTCAGTACACTTCAGTTTGTTTGTCAAGATCATCTTCACTGCGGATGCAGAGATGGGTACACCAGTGGAGGATGGG
The DNA here is from genome assembly GCF_019279795.1 of Protopterus annectens. Classification (NCBI taxonomy): domain Eukaryota; kingdom Metazoa; phylum Chordata; order Ceratodontiformes; family Protopteridae; genus Protopterus; species Protopterus annectens. Next base: position 1,076,624,373 of record NC_056744.1, on the reverse strand, counting down.
TGAAGGGAGCATCGAGGAAGGACCTAAAAGGCTAACTGATTTAGCAGGAAAGCGACAGGTGAGGTTCTCACAGGCAAACGCAAAGTAGTGCACTTAAGCCAGAATAACATTGTACCCTGAATCAGCCCTCAGTAATTCAGCAACTTGGTGTTGGAATTCTTAACAGAAGAGAAGGAAAGGGATACAAGGTGTTTATCACACTTGTACTGGACAATAACAAATATAGTAAGAAGGTAGTGGCAGCAGCTAAGAGAATGCTGGGCTTTATCTGCAGTGGGCAGACCCAGAAGAAAACAGGTTATGTTCCTACTCTGCATAGCCCAGATTTGACATCTTGGGGGATGTGTGCACCTCTGAAGGCCTTATTAGGAAAGGAACGTTAGGTTACTAAAAATGGAAATAATTCAGAGGAAAGCAACCAGAAATCTCCAGGGGATGGAGATGAAAGAATATTACCAAAGGCCAGAGCAACAAGGTTTCATCTTACATGAGACTGGTAGAGGCAGAGGGACATGACACCAGTCTACAGTATCATGTCAGACAGACAGAGAGATGTAAAAAGGTCATTCTAGTGAAAAGGGGGAGAAAGGGGACAGTTGTCAGACTGTCGGAAGTAGCTACAGCCTGATTCTCTGAAAGTTCTTCACATAGAGGGCCGTGGACCTATATAGGGGGTTAACAGAATGGGACAATGTCGACATTTAGGGAAGTATAGGACAGGTGAGGAAAGGGTGACAGAGAAAGTGGAAATGAATGGGCTGTAGAATGTAAAAAACATTTAAAGGGAAGATTAAACAGGTTTGCTATCTCCTTCTGCCATTAATAAATGTAATGAAATATAAGAAAATGTGTCTGTTGCTGTAGTTGGTGAGGTGATAATGACTGCAAGATTAAATGACTTTTTTACTTAATTATTTAACGTTAGCTGCCCTCTCATTATATTGTTATTAATTTAGTGTCAGAAGAAATACACACTGTCTACTTGCTGTCTGTATTACACCATACAAATCCATGTAATTTCACTTTGAAGTCCTATTGCTTCACTAAGATGCCAAGACAGAAACAATTACCACAGTATCTGTAAGCTTGTTTCGATCATAGGGAATTAAAACTCCTACCCTGCTTGAACTACAGCTTAATGGAAAAGTGATGCATATTTTAGAATACAAGACAAGTAATAAAATAGCAATCCAGTGAAGTGTAAAAAGCAAATTGCATGGCCCACAGGTGAAAGAGACAGGACTAGTGAGAAGAATGAAAATTCAGACTACATTCTACATCCGAAGGTAATTGTTTCTACACTGGAAAGTAAAGTGTGAATTTAAATATTCAGCCCCTTACATTAAAATTTAAAAAGGTCTGCCCTATTTTCGTTACCAAGCTCCTACAGGCAACTCAGTAATAGGCTGGTGACAGTGTCCGAGTCCTTTGTCTTTCAAATAGTCCCCAGCCTACCTAACAAAAGGGGAGCAGAGATGATGTTTTAAATTATTGTATATGCTGCTTTTTTTTTTTCTTTTCCTTGGTTTTATGTACTTTTTAACCTAAATGTCATACGGGGCTCGTGAAATGTAAACCCAGGAGAAACAAACAGAACTAGATAAAAAAAAATCACATGGCACTCACCAGTTTTCATTACTAAATGTCTGTCATAAATTATAGCTGTAACAGCTGTCACTGCAACCAGATGGGTACAAACAGGCAGTAAGGAAAATGATGCAGCATACACCAACGTAGAAATATAGCAAAACATGCAGTATTTAGTGACATTATGACTTACCTGTCACTTACATGTTTATTATTAAATTTACTATGACTCTCTTTGCCTATGAATACTTATACACCCTGTAAAGCTTTACTCAGTTACAAATGCCTATGAAATAAAACACAACAGTGCATTGTTGACAGGAAGTAATATATTCCAAGGCACGTAATAAGACACAAAGCTGTAAGTGCCATTTACATCTACAATAACAGATGACAGACTGGATAGGTTTTTTTTAAATCTAAAATGAATAAACTGAGAAAATTTAAAGAGACAAAATACTCATTTTTTTTACAATTCTGAGTAACTGCTGTTGCGTCACAGGAACACAGGCAGGCCTACTAACTTTAATGCCAGTGACATGTATTGGCAAACAAGCCAAGGTCATCCCTAAAACACCAGCTGGAATGAGGAAAGTTAGTTTTCCATCACAAGGGAGAGAATGTGAATTTCACTGCTGCATGTTTGGCATTTGGTAGAAACTTAACATAATGACAGGAAGTTTTATAAGAAAGGTGGACATGTGATGCATAGAGGCACATATAGGAGTGGCCATATCAGCCATGTAACATCATTATAGACTGCAAACACAATGATAAAGAAAGACTTTCAAATTAAATGGTTTCCCTCCCCAGGGTACATTTCATGGATGGCTTCTAGAGAACAACACCCTAAATTCAAATTCTGTGCTTAAGACTGAGCAACCTTCAATCCTTAGAACACTCTGATGGGAGTGTGGTATTTACCAGGACACAGACCAATACATTAATCTCACAGTTGGAAGTACTGTCTGTCTGCCAGAATGTCCAGTCTGTGGCTATGGTCTTAAAGTACTCCCCCAACAAATGTATTAGTTAGAAATGGTCCGCTGAGCTAATAATGTCCACCACATACATGAGCAACATTCCCTGGAGGAATCTATTGATTACAACAGGACTCATTTCTTGTCTAGGATGCCTTGTACAGAGGTTTGCATCTAGTATCATACCACAATGATTTAGCAGTGAGAAGACTACAACAAGAACCTCATCCTTCTGGATTAAAGCAGAGGCAATCATTCAGTCTTTCCTCAAAGACTGAAAGGACCAAGACAGCATTTCGCTCAAAGAATAAAGTTCTTGCATGGCAAAACAAACTAGAAGCAGGAAGTTAGTGGCCTGGAAGTCAGCTTTCTCAACTTCCTTTTTTAACCCTAGTAAGGGTTCACAGCTCCCTAATTTCAGACAGGTTCATCTCCAACAGCGCACAACCCTTGTCAATTGCCAAGCTGCATTTTTTTTAGGATCGATATACCCTGTGTTGAAAAATCAAACTTTATTTCTCCTTTCTCTTCACTCAGCTTGACCTGTTCTGTGCAATGCAGAAATTTTCCCTTCCAGGGCTGCTGTAATTCAAATACAAAGTAAAAAAAAAATCTGGTATCAGTTTCTTCAAGTTCTATCACTTCTGATTTCTGACTCTCAGTTTACCCAATAGTGGCAAAAGGCAGTACTGATAGCACAGCAAGCTGGAATTTTGTAAATAATTATATGTCATTGGTGAATATCAAAATGATTTATATAAGATGCTTGTGTTACAAGTCATGCATATATTAAACTGCTTGTACAGACATGTGTGTGTGTATTGAAAGAGTATTTGTAAAATGTTTGTTTTTAAAATGGATCTGCAGTGTGCCCTACTGGAAGAGAATAGAAATGTGCATGCCCTATTGTAACTGTTTAAATGTATATATTTTAACACTGGAAACTGGAATACAGGAGGTTAACTTCAGAAAAATAACTGAAATTAAGTTACTTTATGGCTAGGCCATAAAAGATGATATATTTCAGTTTTTAATGCAGCAAGAGACACAATGTCTGTACTAGGAAGCTTTTGGTATTGTCTTTAGGGTGAGCTAATTATTAGTACTGAAAGCATGAAGGAATGCAACTGTTTTATGACTTCCAGCATCTGCTAGAGATCTGAGGAGAAGCCCGTGTCTGTATATTTTTTACAGGTAGATGCTAAATACTGCCATCTTTAGCAATGGGGTTTTGTCCTGGGGACCAGAAGTCAGATGACAAGAAGTGATGTCATTCTGTAAGCTATCCCAGCAGTAGTATTTGAGATATTATTTTGAGAAGTCTCTTAGTGAGACAGAGCTTTCTGCATTCTGTCATGGACCTGACAACAACTAGAAGATTCATTCATCACATCTACCTTGCTCTAGTAGTAAGTTACTAAGGTATAGTAATTCTCTTAGATACAGTCAGGAATATTGAGAAGCTTAGTTTAGATATTATTTTATGTATTTATTTATTTCAGACTGTCCATCAATGTTGTTTTAAATATTTCCTGTGGTTTTGAACTCTGATGTCACTGTGAATATATATTTAGTATTGTCTTGCTCTTTTATTATTTATTATTAAATATATTCAAACCTTTCATTGTGGCTAATCTGTGTAGAGATATTTAAGTTTTGAGAGTACTTGCATATTTACTTGATGACACTGTGTAGGCCACTCCTAATATTCTTGCTCTTGGTCAAACTACCATTTGTGTTAATATTAATATTACACAGTGAGATTTGACACATTTTGTTAAGGGCCTTAATGTAGCTGATAAGGAGTGACTGGTGGCAGTAATAACTACCGTATAGTCTGTGCAGAAGGGGGCATAGCTAGTAAATCTGTGCCAGCCTTTCTCAGGTGTGTGTGTGTGTGTGTGTGTGTGTGTGTGTGTGTGTGTGTGTGTGTGTGTGTGTGTGTGCGTGTGTGTGTATGTATGTGTAAATCAAACCTCAAAGAGTGTGTGTGTGTGTCAGCTACTTGGGACACAAAGCACTGGCTGGACAGAAAGGGTGCTGGAAGTCTTGGCTTGGTCACTCAGCTGAGATCTCAACTCTGTGCCAGTGGGGAGTCTTATTGGGGATCTGGAGAAAGAGGGGGAAACCAGCCATCAACTGACTGAGGTCTCTGTATGCTCTTAAGGGAAATTGCACTTGATGCAGAGAGTTGCCTCTGGAAATACTGTGTGTATACTTGTCATCCTCTCAGTGATCAATGTCCCCCACTGTTGCCAGTGGTGAGTATTGAGGCTCTTTGATTACTGGTCCAGTTGTGGGTCATCACACCAATCAGCATGAAAATTTCAAATTTTAAGTCTCACTTTTTTTTCTTGTGAGTTAAAAGACATCTAAACATATAAGCATTGCCTAGCTTATTAGTGATTCTCTAAGGAGACTATGGAGGACCCCCCCCCTCACTAATAAACAACATTCCCTGACAACTAATTCATCAATCACAGCTGACCCTTGTCTTCCCCAACAGCCTAGGCACCATGGACAGTAGTCTGCACCCTGAATCAGGCCTGAGTAATTTGTCAGTGTGAAAATTAGAACCTTAGTCCCAGCCATCTGACTGATAGTACAGTCAGTTTCAGTCTTCCTGGTCACAAAGGTTCAGAGGCTATGTAAAAGTCTATTTTTTAGACTCAGAAAATTAAGCTGTAATGTGTATCTCAGAGCAAAATCCTTATGATGGCAACGTGATCCGAATGTCAGTATGCAGCTTTCCGTCCTTCCTTTTCAGGCTATAATAAGAATTCACAACTTGTCTAAATTAAGACATAGTTTCCAGACAGCTCACAATTCCCATGCCATAGAAAGATACATTTTCCTGTTCATGGGTATATGTAATGGCAAAAAATAAGCCTTTTGTCTCTACATTCTTCCAATTCTATGTGGTTTGTGCAGAAATGTTTCTTATTAGAAAAAGTAATTCTCCTCTGATTTGTGGACGAGTACTGCCAGCCAACACAATAAAGGCAGATTTTAAACATGGTGTTTCCTTTTTTTCCTCTGCAGCATAAATTCTTGTCTGGATGCAAAAGTGTTGTATACTGTCCTAGAGAGGCCACTCATGTGACACATAACTGTCCTAAACAGTGTGCCAATCAACCAAAGCCCCCAAGGCAAAACAACATGCCAAACGCACTAATCATTAATCATAAGTGATTCGATAGTGAGGCACACTGATATCCCACTCACTAGGTTAAATAAGGAAAAAGTAACAGTCATCTTCCAGAATCCACCACATAACACACACACTCAGGTCCCTCAACAACAGGTACAAATATGACTCTGTCATTGTACAAGTGGGTGTTAATGACCTGAGACGTACCTCCCTGGACTGCATGAAAAGAGACATGGAGAAGCTCTCAGATTATGTAGCCCAGGAGGGTATGACCCTAGCCCTGAGCAGCATCCTACCATCACCCAGAATGATAACACAGTACAAGCAGAAAAAGATTGATTTCAACAATTGTCTAAGTTTCTGGTGTCATTCTAAGGGGATCCAGTATCTGTCTGCCTGGGATGACATGATTGACATACCACAATGCTTTGCCAGAGATGGCCAGCATCTGTCACCCCTGGGCTTCCGGATACTGGCCAAGGCTCTTGCCACCCCTATACTGCCTTTTTTAGGTGGTGTTCCAAAGACCAAATTACCAGCCTAACAGCTACAAACAAATGCAATCTGAGGGTCATGCTGCTCAATGCTAGAAGTCTAAATCTCAAAATGCACTCACTCAAAGCACTCCTTAAAATGGAATAACATCAACATTTGTGCTGTAACACAGACCTGGTTCAAAGCAGCAGAAAGCACCCCTGCACTACCAGGCTATAACTCATTCCACATCTTTCGGCCCCAGAACTTGGACCAAAACTACAAAGGCGGTGCTGTTTGCATATTCATAAAGGATGTGCACACCTCCATACTGGTAGCCCAACATAATGCATCAGAGATACTTCAGGTGCAGCTAACACTGGATAAGACAGAGATTCAGGTCGTAGCCTGCTATAGGTTCCCAACCATGTCCCAAGACTCACACTCCATGTTTCTAAGCACCCTGGAGAATATTAGGGTCCAACCTAACACTCTCGTACTGGGCAACTTCAACTACCTCTCCATTAACTGGGAAAACTACTCATCTACCAATGCACTTGGCCAACATTTCCTGAAATTCATTAATCCATTAATTCCAATGCCCTGGACCAACTCGTTCTTACCCTAACTAGAGGTAGCAACATCCTTGACCTTGTCATTATTAACATGGTGACCATTGCATTACACCAATAGTCAACTCCTCCCTGGTTAGATCCAACCACAAACTAATCACACTGGAAATCTACACCCCCCCCCTCCCCGCAAAGGTAACCACCATGAAAAACGTCTTCAAAGCTAACTTTGGGCTCCTAAAAACAGAGGTGGCTAACTTTACAGCACCCATGCAAATGGAGAATAGTTGCATGACAGCTGGATCATACACCAGTGCACTGTACAAACACGTACACAAATGCATGACTCTCACCATACCCAATTAAAACAAGACACTCTCCTCCAAGAAAAGGAAGCCAATCTGGTGGTCACCTGCCATAAACAAACTCTACAACAGAAGGAGGAAACCGATGCGGAATAAGGTGAAGTCCTAAGACTGTAAAAACTCCCTTATCAGCCGCAACAAAAAGTTGAGATCACTCATCAACTCCTCTAAAGCTAGCTATGAAAACAGAATTGCAGCAGATAGTAAAGACAACCACAGGGCGGCCACAGTGGTGCAGCGGTTAGTGTGGCTGCCTCACAGCAAAAGGTTCTCCAGTTCGATCCTCGTCTCGGGTGCCTTCTGAGTGGAGTCTGCATGTCCTCCCTGTGGTCGCGTGGGTTTCCTCCAGGTGCTCCGGTTTCCTGCTACATCCCAAAGACATGCTGTAGGTGGACTGGACACTCTAAATTGGCCCTAGGTGTGAGTGTGTGTATGTGTGTGCCTTCTGTGGAAGGTTGGATGCTGGCTGGCAACTCAACACCGTAAAACTACTGCCAGTCATGAGCGGACAGGTGATCCGCTGTGGCGACCCCTAACCGAGAAAAGCCAAAAGAAGAAGAAGTAAAGACACCACAAGGCCTTCTACAGTTATGTAAAGAATGTCCACGGCAATATCCAGATTTGCTTGGAGCTACTGCACAATGGTACCTCCTATACTGAGCCGACACATATTGCCAATATACTGGCTGACAGATTCAGTGCCAACTTTACCCCTCTCCCCCCCAAAGACCAATCACAATACCAGTAGATTGCCAAGCACCCAGTATTACTGCTGCACAGGTTAAACAGCACTGTCCAAGTCCAAGAATACAGCTTCTATGGGACCTGACAATATCCATGGCTGTGTTCTACATGAACTACAGAGTGAACTGGCACCTCACCTGTGTGCCCTGTTCAAACACAGCCTCACCTCAGGCTTTGTCCCTACTGAATGGCACGCTGCTACAGTCATCCCTCTTCACAAAAGAGGAGTGACTACAGTCCCTGGGAACTATTGCCCCATTAGCCTGACAAGTCTGATATGCAAAGCTATGGAACACATCATCATGGACCTAATAAACAAGGGTACAGGTAATCTCCAAACTCTGGATCCCACACAGTTTGGTTTTGTGAAGCCTAGATCATGCCTGCTCAACCTGGTTGACTTATTTGAGTCAATCACCAGAGCTGTGAATGAAGGCAAGGTGGTTCATACAGCCTACCTTGATCTGGCCAAGGCCTTTGATGCCATTCCCCACCCAGGAATCATAGAAAAACTCACTAAGCTAGGCATCAACCCCTGTATCACTAGGTGGGTTGCAAACTGGCTCATAGATAGAACCCACAGTGTGAAAGTAGCTGACTCCATGTCAGACTGCCAATCAGTCATGAGTGGAGTCCCACAGGGTTTGGTGCTGGTTCCTCTCCCGTTTGGTATCTACTTCTCTAAGTCCAGGCCAACATGAAGGGACTCTGGCTGACAAAGTTCACAGAGAATTAAAAGTTGGGAGCTATTACTAACTCCCCAACTGATATTTATATCCAAGGCCTCACTGAGACCAATGACTGGTGTCAGAACTATGGCCTTAAGCTCAATGCCAAAAAAATGTGTCATCATCCCCTTTGGGAAAAACTCGGTTCCCATGAAGTACCACGTCAATGGTAGTCCACTGAACACAAAAGGCATTATAAGAGATCTGGGAACACAGATTGACAGCAACCTCTCTTTTGACCACCACATTGCCACTGTGGTCAGAAAGTCCTTCTATGTGGCACATCTCATTACTAAGGGTTTTGCATCCAGGAAGAAAGAGGTCATTGTCTCCTTCTACTCTTCCTTCATTAGGCCAGTCATCGAGTACAATGCCCCATTTGGCATGTACCTCACTAGACACCTGCAACAATTGGAGAGGGTGCAAAAGTACCTCACAAAGAGGATCCTAGGCCTTAAACAATTGTCCTATATGGACAGACTCAAAAAACTCCAACTATTCTCTGTCTCATATCGCCTACTTAGAGGCGATCTCTGCTTGACTTACAAAGCCATGTCTGACCCAGCTCTGTTAGAAATGCTACATCTAAAGAAATTCCAATCCCTCCACACCACATGCTCCAGAGACCTCAACCTCTGTACCATGATCAACAGAACATGCTGGAGGAACAGGTTCATAACCCAGAGACTGCCCATGCTATGGAATAGACTTCCCATACATGTCACACCGAGCACCTCACTGGCCCTCCTCAAGAGAAATCTTGATGAGTGGATGGTTCATAGGTTCATAGATTCATAGGTTGGTACTAGGCTATTGGCCCTAGGGCCTATACAAGCCTAGTCATAACAATTCCCTGGCTATTTCTTCCCACACTATTTACTTCCCTGGACCCCTGTCCAGCAGGGTGACTGACATGATCCCTGGGGTGAATTTCCATTCTCCCATCTAATCATCAAGGTTCCTTTTGAAGAGGGCCAAAGAAGCACTCTGCTTGACATGTATGGGCAGTCTATACCAGAGTCTGGGGAGTCTCTAGGTCAGGAACCTATCCCTCCAGCATGTTTTGTTTATTGTGATGACAAGGTTTAGATCCCTGGAGCATGTGGCTCTGAGGGATTGGGATTTCTTTAAGTGTAGCATGTCCAGCAGCTCTGGGTTTGACATGGCCTTGTATGTTAAGCATAGATCGCCTCTGAGTAGACGATATGTGACAGAGTATAGCTGGAGTTTTTTAAGGCAGACAGCATAGGGCATCTGCTTTAGGCCTGTGATTCTTTTTGTGGGGTATTTCTGCGGCCTTTCCAGTTGTTGCAGATGTCTTGAAAGGTACATACCAAACGAGGCATTGTATTCTATAATAGGTCTAATGAGGGATGAGTACAGTGGGACAATGACCTTTTTTCTGGATGAAAAGCCCTTAGTGATGAGGTGCACCACATAGAAGGATTTCCTGACTGTTGAGGTAATGTGGTTATCGAAGGTGAGACCACTGTCCACCTGTGTCCCTAAGTCTCTTATCACACTTTCGGTGTTTAGAAAATTCACCCGAAGGATCACTCCAGTGACTCTACTCGAAAGAGGCACTGGGAACTAAGGTTGGGTGGCATGATGTCAGGGTAATCCTATGGGCTAGACTTGTAAAGGATCCAGGGCCATTAGCCTAGTACACACCTATAAACGTATAATGCCCATGGGCAGCATTGCTTAGATCCCAGTGATTTGGCACTGAAAGGACAAGAGCCTGCAACTAAGCCATCTGGATGACAAAACTGCTAACTCCTTGGTCTTCTAGACACAAAGACACAGAGGTTACTTAAAAGTGGTTTGGTTTCTCACTGAAAGGGGTATGTTCTGTTGAATTCTTGACTAGCTCATTAGTACAATATTTATGTTCATATAATATTGTTGATCAGTTCACTAATAACCTGTATAGCCTTCGTTTATTCTCTTTCAGGAAAAGCACTGGCAGCTGTCCGTGTGTTTTTTTTTTTTGGGGATTTTTTTTGTTAATCTCAGAGCCTTAGTAAAGACTTAAAATTCAGCTTCTCTACTATTCTTTGCAGCTACAATAAATCAGTATTTTGCTTTGCCTTTATCCCCATATGAATATCAGATTACTACTATGCCTGTCATTCATAGGTTTTAGCATATTGTAATTTTACAAATAATCAACACCGAGTTACCTACCACATGATCCCGATATCCTGAGTGGCATTGCATTATCTGCACCTGGCCCCCCCCTTTGTTGACTCTGTCAATGTGGCTTTAAATTAATAGTGTAGAATGTACTTCTCAGCCATAGTTTGCTTAATGTATTATTTTTTTCTTAGTAGAATGCACTACCCAATGTTTGTTATTTTTATACTCCATGAACTACTACAGTGTCCACACAAACCTGATAGGTTACCTATTTTTTCACTAAAGCAATTAGTAGAATAGTTTTAGTTGTTGCCTATAAGCAAGCCAAATAATGGGTTACCACCTGTTCCTGTTTGCGAGGGACAGTCACTGTTTGGGCAGTTGTGTCCTGAGAAAAAAAACTAAAAATGGCAAATATCCTGAGATTTTAGGACAAAGAATATTTCCTAAGTTTTCATAAATAGATGCACAAAACAGTTATTTGTATCTGAAACACCTAAATGTTATATGAAAAAGCACAAGCAACTCAAATGTTACAAGATTGAGCTTTTATTTGGGCAAAAAGGTGAAGTTCTGTACTTTGCAGTGGCTGTGGGTATGTTTTGTCCTGCAAAATCTCATGTTTCTACAGAAAAATGTCCCACTTTGGGCATTTGAAAAGGTGGCAACCCAAATATTAAACTGCCTTTATACTTTATTTCTGTTAGTGGCAGTATATGTACTACAGACTAAAGTTCTTATGATGGCAAAGAAAACTGGCAGCAGGCAGTCAGCAACTAGGAAGTCCGCGGTTTCTCCTTTCTTTTTTCATCTCAACAACTAGGATTCACATCTGGCTAAATTAAGACTGCTGCTTTCCACACCTTTCATAGCTCCTATTATTTGTCAAACTGTAGTTTCCTGGTTTATTTGACCAAGCCATTCACCCCACACCACCTAGGAAGTCAATGTCCTTCCCTTCCTTTTTCAGCCCTGAAATTAAGAATTCACAGCCCAGTTAAATTAAGGCAAGTGCTGCAGAATGGTCAGTTCCAATTAACCACCAAACTGCATTGTCTTGCTTTGTTTCAGCCTAACCCACCACCACCCTCTCACTTAAATAGAGGGATTATCATTTCAGTTACACTTTCAAGATCAAATTTCCTGTTTTCATATTTACTATCTAAAGATAACACAACTATTCTACCTTAGCATTATCACAACTAACTTTGTTTCACTAGATGTGCACTGACTGGTCACCTACCAGAATTATTTTTATGAGCAATTTGTTGTTGAGCTGGTGAAGTACTATTGCACAGTACAGCTTTAATTAAATGCATGGTTAGAAGACTTGCTCAACACACTAAGGTAGTGTCTTTTGAACCACTGAATTAAGTCTGTCACTTAATAGAGGCAATAAATGATGGTGACTTCCTTTCAAGCATACCTATTAACAGTATAATGTTCTAAGAGACTACTTATAGAATCATGTGCTCACTGTTATGCCAAATACCTAAAGGGCAGGAAATTATATCAGTAGACCAATAAATTCTTCTTCATGATTTAGTCAGACGTGCAGTGTTCGATTCCCTCAGCGTCTACTGCCTAACTGTGTGAATTTGAGCAAGTCACTTAACCAAGACTCCTTCTTCAAGCAAGAACAAACCAGTCTGGTGGACCCCGGCCATAAGCAAACTTTACAATAAAAGGATGAGACTTATACAAAAAAGGCCAAATCTCAAGTAGAAAAATCATCCCTGATCAGCATTAGTAAGAAACTGAGGGCCCTCATCAAGTCACCTAAAGCTAATTTTGAAAAGAAAGTTGCCAAGGATAACCATAAGGCCTTCTATGGCTACGTCAAAAACCTAAATGGCAATGCTCAGGTCTGTTCTGAGCTAGTACAAAATGGAACAAAATACACTGACCCTTCTGACATTGCCAACATCTTGGCTGACAGGTTCAGTGCAAATTTCCCCCTCACCACCTACAGGGCCTATTACCATTCCAGGGGATTGTGTAAGTCCAATTATTACTGATACGTTGGTTAACAAGGCTCTATCTAAAGCTAAAAACACTGCCTCCATGGGACCAGATGGTGTCCCAGGATGTGTCACATGTGAGCTCCAAAAGGAATTAACCCCGCATCTTAATACCCTGTTCAGTCTCAGCCTCTCCACAGTATATGTGGCATTAGAATGGCGCAAGGCAACGGTGGTCCCACTACCCAAGGGTAGGGCCACAACTGACCCTGGGAACTACCAACCAATAAGCCTGACCAGTCTGATCTGTAAGGCTATGGAGCGAATCATTATGGAACTCATAAATGGAGAGATTGGGAACCTCCAGTCACTGGACCCCACACAGTTCGGCTTCGTCAAGGGCAGATCATGCCTCCTGAACCTGGTGGATTTCTTTGAGACAGTTACTCAGGCTATAGATAAGGGAAAGGAGGTACACACGGCTTACCTTGACCTTGCTAAAGCATCTGACACCATTCCCCATTCAGGTATTATTGATAAGCTCACCAGCCTGGGCATAAACCCTTACGTCACAAGATGGATCACAAACTGGCTCTCAGACAGATCCCATAAAGTAAGAGTAGCGGGATCTATGTCCAAATCTAGACCAGTAATGAGTGGTGTGCCTCAGGGCTCTGTCCTGGGGCCCCTCCTGTTTGGCATATACTTCTCAGAAGTACAGGCAAGCACGGAAGGGCTGTAACCGACTAAGTTTGAGGACGACTGCAAACTGGGTACTATAATAGAGTCTCCGTCCGACATGGAGATCCTCCAGAAGGGCCTAAATGAGACTGATGCATGGTGTCAAAGCCATGGTCTCAAGCTAAATGCAAAAAAATGCGTAGTAATCCCCTTTGGAAAAAACAGAGTACCAGCAAACTATAACATAGGAGGTAATCCCCTGAAATCTGAAGAAGAAATAAGGGATCTAGGGACCCAAGTAGATAGTCAGCTTTCCTTTCATAACCATGTTGCCAAGGTGGTTATAAAATCCTTCTCTGTGACCCATCTGATCATGGAAGGCTTCGTATCAAGATCTAAGGATGTAATGGTGCCCCTCTACTCTTCCCTCATCAGACCCATTATTGAGTACAATGCACCAATTGGAATGTACCTGGCTAGACATCTCCAGCAGCTGGAGATACCACAGAGGTACCTAACCAAGAGGATTACTGGCCTCAAACAGTTGCCCTATGCAGCATGATTGAAAAAGCTAAGTCTGTTCTCTGTTGCATACCGCTTTCTCAGAGACGATCTCTGTCTAACGTACAGAGCCATGTCCAACCCAGAATTGTTGAACATGCTCCATCTTAGCTGTACCAAATCTACTCGAGCTACATGCTCTGGGGATATAAACCTCAACACAACAATGAATAGAACATGCTGGAGGGATAGATTCCCTTCGCAGAGACTTCCCTTACTATGGAACAGGGTCCTGATCTACATAAGACAGAGCCCCTCACTATCACTTTTCAAGAAGAACCTTGATGAGTGGATGGGTAACAGAAAGTTCACACCGGGGATCACACCAACAGCACTACTAGATAGGGGCCAAGGGTACTAGCTGCTAGTACAAGGGTCTAGGGAACTACTAAAGGGGTGGTGAATATTGCACAACGTGGCTGGTCTAATATATGCCTTCGGGCAGATAGCCCAGTACCAACCTATGAACCTATAAGACAGCACTCTCAGTCTGAGTCTGAAAAAGGTCTATGGAGATCAGTGCTCTACCCTGGAAAACAAATATAAATAAAATAAATAAATGAAATTAGTCAATGACTGTACAGTTTATATATTCACTACCTGCGAGTTACTACTATAGTAAAGCCATGCCACCTGCCAGAGTTCTGGTTGTCCTAGTGGCCAAAACAATCTCACTTCTGGTAGCCACTTGCCTTTATTTATTATGATTTTATTTATTTACTTTTTTTTAGCATTTTGGCATAGACTACACTACGATCAATGACTGAGTCCACAGAAAATAAGTTTGAACTACTTGAATTAATATGGCAGCTGAGATTAAATGTTGGACAATATTCAGGGTCAAATAATGTTATTTCTATTTCTGGTGTAATTAAATTACATTCAGATAAGCTAGGAATTAATTTATTATAAGTTTTTAATAGTGTTTTGTTTTAACTGTTGCATGATGCATTTAATTGAATGAACAGATTATTACAATCACATGGCATTTCATAATGTAAAATTATTTGTGTGAAGTCATTGTTGAGGAAAAATGCTGAATATAAAAATTTTTCTTCTATTCTCAGTGGTGGAGTGTTTTTTTTTGCAGCCAATTTTTACTCTGTTGGGTGGCTAGCCTTGACACAGCACAAGTCTATGATCCATGTTCTCCTATCTACACTGGGAACCTGAATTGATGCCTAAAGTATTTGGTCTAAGCAACTCTTCATTGTACAGGCATCCTCCTTGAGTCTGTGCTGCTGCTCAAGATACTATTCAATTTTATATGAAAACACCTAGCATATTTTTGGGAAGAACCACACGGACACAGAGAATATGCAGACTCTACAGAGACATTTGTCAGAGGTCAGGACCAAGCCTTGTGCCTTATACCTTAAGCATGGGAAGGTGCATACCTTAAACATTATGCGAACAGTGTCCTTACTGAGGGTGGAGGGGGCATAACAACAAAGCTACAGTATGCAAACGATGTCACATTACAAGCAGATTCTGATCAGGAACTTCAGCAAACGATATGGGAATGGAATGCAACATTGAAGGCACAATGGATGAAAGTGAGTACAGACAAGATTGCTGTAATGACAGCAAAAGGGACCATCAAAAGAGTCTGAAAACTTAGGTAGAACAGGATAACAGCTTCAAGTATCTGAGAAGGGTAACTGAGGAGAAGGGAAGTCTGAATGAGTAGGTCAAAGCTGGAATCAGAGGGGCTACAATCAACTGACAGAGTGTCTGGTGTATAAGGGTAATTGAGGAGAAGGGGAAGTCTGAAAGAGTAGGTCAAAGCTAGAATCAGAGGTGCTAGAAACAATTGACAGGGTGTCTGGGATAGTGTGTAAAAGAAGAATGCCAAAGAAGCTGAAAAGTAAGGTGTACAAAATAGTGGTATGACCAGTACTACTGTTTGGTACAGTCACCTGGGCAGTGAAGGTAGAGCAGTTGAAGCAGCTAGAGGTGATGGAGATGAAGTGCTTGAGATGAGTAGTAGGATACACACTGTGGGACAGATGATGAAATGAGAATGAAGACATCAGAACAGAAGCCACAGTAGCTCTAGTTGCAAAGAAGGTCAAAGACAAGAGATTGCAGTGGTTCAGGCAGATGTACAGGGAAGCAGAAGATGATTTGATGAAGATGATTTTGGAGAACCAGAAACAAAGCAAGAGGAAATGAGGGCATGAAACAAAGAGGTGGATGTTTTGCATGAGAGAAGACCTGCAACAACCAGCCATGATAGCTGAGGAAGATATTAGAGTGGGATTGAATAGAGAGAAAGATGGCAACAGCTGATGCAACAATCTAAACCTATGTAGAAAAGAGGGATTGATGAGGATGATGATGACTAAATACAGGGATCGGTGCCACCTACATCTCTGGACCTTGTTAACAGGGTCTTATGCTCAACGAGGCTTTAGAAAAAAGTTTAGTAGTTCTGAAAGTAATTTGATGTGTTATAGACACATTTATAGTAAGATGAAAAACAATGTATTTTGACAAGAATTGTGTTGCTTGATGAAGAAAGGACATTTGAAACAGTTTTCCGCTCAATATTTACAACAATAGTAATAACATAAAAAGGACAGTGTTGTATTAAATGGATTCATATTTATTAGGCAAAGAGAACTTTCTGGGTCATATCTGTTCGCTCCAGCTCAAATGCTGGTTCAATCAAAGCAGAGGGCTGTCAACGGTTAATCTTGTGGCATATTTTTTTGTTCTTCATTAAGGACCCTGGTCTTGCTCTTTTTAAGTTCCAGTTAAGAATGTACATGAACTTGTTAACTCCTACATGATAAAATTAATTTAGGCCTTTCAATACTCCCTAGCTGAACTCAGGCATCATTTACAAAACTCCTTTAAGACTTAAGGTAACCACAATCATCACAATATTTCCATTTAGTAATAAAATGTTTTCCACACCACTGAGTTTATACTAGTTATTTTCCTGAAAAGCATAGGTGTTGAGGGTTTTAGTTAGCCACTGCATCTTAGTATTAAATGAACTAAGATGACTAAGAGAAGATAAGATACACAAGAATGCATGATAATATAGTAAGTTGCAGCACTGGCTATATTGTAATAAGATATAACAGTTAAATGATACTGCAATGATCATGAGAACCTCCCAAAGGCTGACAGAGAAAGGCACCCTGCACATTTCTTATCAATAAGCAACTGTACAAGTCAGATTTAGTGATATGAATGCCAAAGAATGTAGCTAGAATATTCACTTTCATTCAAATTATGTGGAAACTAGTGCAAATAAAGTGGGTATACAACTCAAACTACGATACAGGTTTACTGAACTCCATACATTTATGACTTCAAGAGCCTTGGGAATTTTAATTCCAAAAGCAGAATATACCCTTCCAATATTGCCCTTAGCTCCTGTAAAACACCACCTTATCGCTGATTATACTAAACAAGATCTGGCACTTATTTTCATTTCAGAACTCCATGATCATTATTACGTATCTCTACAAAAGCCCTTTGCCTAACCATATTGGTTAGAGCTCCTGTGCTGTTAGCATCCCTGACATTTAAACTCCTCCATCAAGAGTAGAAAATTGACCCTAAAAACACTTTTAATTATTCTTTGAGATTTCAAGACCAGAGTGTCTAACTCTAATAAGGTCATTCTTTAATCTTGTAGCAGGGAAAAACTCTTTAATAAAATCTTACGAGTAACTGGGGTGGGAATAAACTCCCTTCTCATATTAAACAGGAACAGAATTTTGTAGAATTCCAAACCAAATTGCTAGATCATCTAACAACTACCTATAAATGTTCCTGCTACAAAGAGTTTCCTCTACTCCTGTGTGTAGATTAAATTATAGCTGCCTTACCTGCCATGTTTTAGATACTGTTTTAGGTACTTAACCACTAAAGATTGTTGTCCTTATATTGTGACACACCTTCCTTATTCTGTAACATGTAAAAGATGTACCAGTTCTACTGCTGATAGTCTTTATTCATGACTGTAGTTAAATATGATAAGTAACTACTGCTGTGAACTGCTGTACCTGGCTTTAATGTTCACCAAATGAAGTGTGTAATTTTATATTTTATGTATCTTGTATCATTTTGTTCCTATTTGTCCCTGATCTTGGCAAATAGTATCCATGGACCAGTCCACTTTCCTAGTAAGAAACAAACAAAAAAAAAAAAAGTAAATCATCCTGCTAGCCTACTGATGTAGTGGCACAATGCCTGACCATAACTTAGTTGACCCAAGTTCAGTTACTTGCCTGGGCCTTGGAGGCCCCATTTGGAGAAAGAAAAGAATGATGAAGCAGAGCCTGCTAACCTCTCCCAGTGTAGAGTCGACAGCATGTGCTCTGGGATGCGTCTGTCTATGTACAATCATTGGTGGAGACCAGAGATAGGCAGAGGCATCTGCCTATGTGAAAGATGGAGCTATGCTGGTAGAGTGATCTGCAGAAGCAGGTGACAAGTCCTCATACCACCTCTTACCATTAATAAGCCTTCACACAGGAAATGATTGGGCTTAAAACAGAAAATTGCCAGATGGCTGCTTAGATGACAGCTACTCTGGAGGGGTGTTTTTGCCTTATAGAGGAGAATAAATGGGTGATACAAATTCCAACACATGTGAGAGATGCAACCATATAGTCATACTGGAGGCTAAGCTCTCACAACTCAGTACTGGCGAAACCAGTCAGGAGGAGAAGGAAACCACACTCACTACAATTCCAGTCTCACATAGACCTAACATGACAGCAAACCAAACACATAAACACACAAAAACATACACGGAGGCTCTAAATAAAAATCTGCCTAAGCAGCAGAGACCTCCAAAGCAGACACCCAGGCAACCGCTACGCCAAAACAAAACACGTGCAACACATAGCTCACAAAGCCAGTGTGCTGAACAGTCACAGCCCTTAAGGCTAAACAACACACCTGATACACTTGTAGTAGGTGACTCTATCGTCAGGCACACTGACATCCCGCTCACCAGGCTGAACAAGGAGAAGGTCACGGTGAGCAGCCTGTCGGGCGCTAGGATCCGCCACATAACACAAGCACTCAGGTCACTCCAAGGCAAGTACAAATATGACTCAGTCATTGTCCATGCTGGTGTGAATGACCTGAGATGTACCTCCCTGGACTACATGAAGAGAGACATAGAGGAGCTCTCTGAGCATGTAGCCCAGGCCGGTATGACCCTGACCTTGAGTAGCATCTTACCCTCACCAAGAATAATGCCACAATATGAAGACAAGATGATCAATTTCAACAATTGGCTTAAGTATTGGTGTCATTCAAAGGGGATCCAATGCCTGTCAGCCTGGGATGACATGCTCGACAAGCCACGATGCTTCACTAGGGACAGCTTGCACCTGCCACCCCTGGGCTTTCGGATATTGGCAAAGGCTCTTGCTACCCCCATAGTGCCTTTTTTAGGCAAGGCTCAAAAGACAAACCCACCTCCATAGGTATCACAAGGGATAAGAAACTAAGAGTAATGCTACTCAATGCCAGAAGTCTAAACCTCAAGATGCACGCACTCGAAACTCTCCTTAGCATGGAGAACATCGATATCTGTGCAGTAACAGAAACCTGGTTCAAGGCTCACGAGAGCACCCCAGCACTACCAGGTTATACCTCATACCATGCTTTTCGGCCCCAAAACTTGGACCGAACCACAAAAGGAGGGGGAGTATCAATATTCGTCAAAGGTACCCACACCTCCAGGTTGGTGGCACAGCACGAAGCATCAGAGACTATCCATGTGCAAGTAACAATGGGTAAAACTGCCTTCCAGTTTATACCTTGCTACAGACCACCCTCCCAAACCCAGGAACCCCACTCGGCCTTCCTGAGAACACTGGAAAATATGAAGGTCTCTCCAAACACCATTATATTGGGTGACTTCAACTATCCAAACATAGACTGGGAGCATTACTCTAGCTCCAACACCCTAGCCCAAAGGTTCCTAGAATTTATAAACTCAAATGCTATGGAACAACTTGTTACCACTCCCACAAGAGGGGAAAACATACTGGACCTGATCATCACCAACATGGGGACTCTGCTCCAGACAAGAAGTGTATCCCTCACTGGTAAGATCAGACCATAAACTAATCTCACTGGATATTCACATTCCGACTCCACCCCCTGCCCTGAAAACCACAGTGAAAAACTTCTCTAAAGCAAATTTCACACTCCTCAAAACCGAGGTGGAATCCTTCAAAGCCCCTGGGCCTGTGGAAAATACGGCCCAGACCGCAGAATCCTTTATAAACGCATTCTATGAACACCTTCAGGAATGCATGGATCATGCAATCCCAAATAAAACCAAGACCCAATCCTCCAAAGGCAGACGTCCTGTCTGGTGGACCCCAGCCATAAACAAACTATACAATAGAAGGAGGAAGCTACTACATGACAGAGCAAAATCCCAAAAAGGGAAGACATCTCTGATCAGTATTAGCAAAAAACTACGGGCACTCATAAAATCGTCTAAGGCCAGCTTTGAGAGAAAAATTGCACAGGACACTAAGGATAATCACAAGGCTTTCTTTAGTTATGTTAGGAACCTGGGTGGGAATTCCCAGATATGCTCAGAATTAGTCCAAAATGACAAAAAATACACCAAACCCACAGACATTGCCAACATCCTAGCTGACAGGTTCAGCGCAAACTCCCCCCCCCACTCCCCACTAAAAGGGCAAATATCTATCCCAGCAGAGTGCTGCCCCCCTGACATCTCAGATGCCCAGGTAAGAACTTTCCTCTCCAAAGCAAAAAACACAGCATCAATGGGACCAGACGGTGTCCCGGGCTGCGTCCTACATGAACTCCAAGAAGAGCTAAACCCAAACATAAAACTACTGTTCAATCTCAGCCTTACAAAGGATATGTACCCAAAGAGTGGGGTACAGCAACAGTGGTCCCTCTCCACAAAGGTGGTGCCTCAATGGATCCTGGAAACTATCGCCCCATAAGCCTGACTAGCTTGGTCTGCAAAGTTATCGAAAGGACCATCATGGACCTCATAAATAAAGATATTGGGGACCTACAGACACTGGATCCTACCCAGTTTGGCTTTGTTAAGGGCAGATCCTGTCTCTTAAACCTGGTTGATTTCTTTGAAACAGTCACCAAGGCCATTGACGAGGGGAAGGTGGGCCACACAGCCTACCTGGACCTCGCAAAAGCCTTCGATACAATACCCCACTCGGGCATTATAGATAAGCTTACCAGCTTAAATATAAACCCCTATGTCACTAGATGGGTTGCAAACTGGCTCAAGGACAGAACCCACATGGTTAG
The DNA here is from genome assembly GCF_019279795.1 of Protopterus annectens. Classification (NCBI taxonomy): domain Eukaryota; kingdom Metazoa; phylum Chordata; order Ceratodontiformes; family Protopteridae; genus Protopterus; species Protopterus annectens. Next base: position 1,076,603,128 of record NC_056744.1, on the reverse strand, counting down.
AATTGCTGGAGCCATGTCAGACTCCAAACCAGTTACAAGAGGCGTCCCACAAGGCTCAGTCCTGGGACCTCTCTTGTTCGGTATATATTTCTCGGAGGTACAGGCCAACATGGAAGGACTGTGGCTGACCAAGTTCGCAGATGACTGCAAACTGGGCGCCATAATCGACTCTCCAGCCGACATAAGTATCCTCCAAAAGGGCCTCATAGAAACAGACAACTGGTGCCAGAGCCATGGCCTCAAGCTAAACGCCAAAAAGTGTATAGTCATCCCCTTTGGCAAAAACAAAGTGCCCACAAATTACCACATAGGTGGTAATCCATTAAGTACAGAAGAAGTAATTAGGGACCTGGGGACCCAAGTTGATTGCAATCTCTCATTTGACAACCACGTGGCCAAAGTGGTTAGAAAAACATTTTATATAGCCCACCTAATCATGAAGGGATTCACATCTAGATCAGGGGAGGTCATTGTGCCTCCTTACTCATCCCTCATCAGGCCCATAATTGAGTACAATGCCCCTTTTGGGATGTATCTTACCAGACACCTGCAGCAACTGGAAAGACCCCAAATGTACCTCACCAAGAGGATCAAAGGGCTCAAACAGATGCCATATGCTGCCCGGTTAAAGAAACTCCAGCTCTACTCAGTGGCATACCGCCTGCTCAGAGGTGATCTGTGCCTGATGTATAAAGCCATGTCCAACCCGGAATTAATGGACATGCTGCACCTCAGAAAATCCAAATCCCATCGAGCTACGCGCTCCAGAGACTTGAACCTCAGCACTGAAATAAATAGGACATGCTGGAGGGACAGATTCATAACCCAGAGGCTCCCTTCACTCTGGAATAAAATCCCAGTCCAGGTTAGGCAGAGTCCCTCATTGACTCTCTTCATGAGGAATCTTGATGAGTGGATGGGAGATCATAGGTTTACCCCGGGTATCACTTCTGTGTCACTGTTAGACAGAGGCACAGTATACTGACCTCGAAAAAGGGCATAGCAAAATTAATTTAAAATGGGTGGCAAAAGCCAAACACACTCTGGCTAGGCTTATAAATGCCCTAGGGCAGATAGCCTAGTATGAACCTATGAACCTATGATAGCAGCCATGACAATGGATGTATGACTGACAGACACAAAGGAGAAATAAATAGACACAGAAAAATAATTGAATGGAAGTTTACCAAAGACGAAGTAAAACTGCTAAGTAACATTACAAATAGCACTGTAATTGGTAATCCTTCATACACACACACACACACACACACACACACACACACACACACACACACACACACACACACACAAACACACACACCTCTTACTTGTCCCTGGGATGACAGAATAGCCCTGATTTCTCTTATTTCTTTTGTTTGTTTGTTCCTGCCCACATAAATCAGGGTTCCTTATAGTCAGTCAATAATACCAGCCGTTAGAGTTTCATTCTTCTTAGATACTGCAAAGTGCATCATGATGCTAGACGTGTTGTATAATGTTTTAAGTGAGTCCAAGTAATACTTTATAAATTCTCTCTAGTGTCATCTAGTGTTTGTCCTGGACTTTTTCTGACGCCTCGCCCACATGGATACAGGTCTCATCCTTCTTAACAGTCCATCCCTGATTTTACAGGATGCTCCTGCTGTTGCCTCTCATAGGTGCCCTTTCCTTTGTAACTCACAAACTGTTGCAGTCATTCAGTAATGCAAAGAGTAGAATTTCATACTTATTATTATGTAAAAAAAACTGCTGCACTAAGGGATGAGTTAATGTAGTGGGTTAATGCTGATACTGCTTCCTATGACAAGGGTGCACGAATTGACATTGTTTTCTTCTATTACTTTATATTTTTGGGGTAATATTTTAAAGTATCCCTGGTGTCTAGTGGTTGCATAGAAGGCTAATGTTCTATGTGGGAATTGCTAGGGTACTGCATTTGAATATTTTAAGTGCCTTTAGGACATATCATATACTGTGTCCCTAGTGTCTATTTTTTGCTCCACTTAACTTTGTTCTTTAATTTTTAAGTGCAATACTAAAGCACAATATAAATATTTGACCCTGGTGCCTAGTGTTCTCCCTGTGTCAAAGTCTTGCCTGTTACAAAACTTTATTCTAAGGCATGGTAGAATGAGTTATCCCTAGTGTTTAATGTCCCCCCATCACCAGTGTTGCAGGAATCCCTGGTGAGTAGTGTTCTCTCCCACCAATGCTGCAAGATGTTCTGATTAGTCTAGGGGAGTGTGGAGGTAAGACAGCCCATCACATGCATGCACACACGCACCACACGCACTCACACACACACACACACACACACACACACACACACACACACACACACACACATAAACACACACACACCGACTGTACCTGTCTGCTAAACTCCTTTGGACTTAGCTGTTACACATTCAGGTGAAGATGAGATTTTGACTGTGTTCATTAAAAAGAATGGTTAAGGTACATTAATGCTTTACCACAGGCATTCTGGTGGGGGGGTACATGACTAATTGCATAGACCACTTCTCCGGAATGTCTTATTAGCATTTGCAGTGGCCAGAAAGGCAGCTCACCATGGTGTTGCACATCTTCATGCTGTCTCTGAATCAAAAATGTTTGCTGTGAGGTGAATGCCAGTCATAAACCTTGTGGTAACCTTTCTGAATTCAGCAGATTATGACATGCAAAGACAATAATAATAGCTCTATAATGGTCTAAAACTGTTGTGAGAGATGGATCTGTTCATTTGTTTACAAATAAGATTAAGCAACAGAAAACATTTGTATTGTAAAGATATCAACTAAAACTGAGACAAACATTTCTTTACAGTGTGGGGGCAGCATTTGCGGAGGTATTTTGAGTGCAATGATATAAGATAGTGAATTCAAAAAAGGAGGCTCAGGTTTACACTTCCATTGGTGTAACCCAGAAATAATTTGGAAAATGCTGACATCGAGTCTGTGAAATGGCTAATGCCTTAATCTTCATTTCAAGTAGCAGGTTCACCCTTAATATTTTAACAAGTTAATTTTTAAAAGTACAATAATGCATACAACAGTTGGTACTGCTAGTTTGAATACATCAGTTGTGGGATTTCTTCAAAGTATAGAACAATTCATAAGGAAATATGTTGTGACTGTTTTACTTCAGAGCTGGTCAGGTGATTAATAATAGTTCATGCCAGTGTTCCTATCGATTGTGTTCTGTAAATTGGTTTGCTCCTTTAATTGTGTTCGGAAGGTTTCATCTAATTCTTGCATAATATTGTAATTTTTTTGAATTGGCACTTCACGTTGCAGTTTTATGGTGTATAATTGGTCTTTATAGGTCAAATTGGTTTAGAATATTGTTTGTTATATCGACCCTATTAAGATATGTAAAAGGTAGCAGAGTAGCGAATGTTGTCACAGATGTTTCAGACAGTTTTTAAGTGAACAGATTTAAAGCTTTGTTGAGCTGTACATGGGATATTGATGATTGCTGTCATTACTGATAGCTGTGTTCAAGACTCAATCAATGCTGGTGACCAGACAAGTTAGAAAATGTCAAATTCAGTGCAAACGAAACAAAGCGGCAGTGATTTGGATCAGTTCAGACAATTAAATACTGCCAGAGGATGAACCTGATACAAAACAATCAGAAGCTAGAGTCTGCATGTTTTCATTTAAATGGTAAGTTAGATGGTGATTACGGAGATTGCATTTTTATGGGTAGTAAAGGCGAATACAGAATGAAACATTACATATAAAAAAATGTGTCCAGTGAAGTTTTAGATGGTGTGCAAGGTGAATTCAGCCACATGGTTACTTGTAAGTACAATATTCTCAGTGAGCAGCTCTGGTTCCAGAATTATGAGGTTTATTGTTAAAATTAAAGGAAATCCAAGTCTGCCAAATCAGCTAAACACGTGACAGAGTGGCAGATGAAATATCAACCTTTTTATAAAAACAAAATTTATTTAATTTGATGGGAAAAATTGCAAGTAATACAATGGACTGGTTTCCAGACTCTAAAATTACAAAAGATTAGCCCAGGAATCCATTAATGTTCCTAGCCATACTGTGCATACTAGACAGGCCTTTCTACCTTAACATTCCCTTTTTTTGGTTCAGAAACATGCTAGCCATAATGGGGTTAACACTTCATTGTCAGTTCATTTGGAGGTTTCTTACTGTGACATCAGATCAGCCTTGGTAGTAACCAGCTGTTTGTGTAGGCATTGACATTTCCCCCAGTCATTCTCACCCACAAATGCACAAATATGAACACACACACACACACACACACACACACACACACACACACACACACACACACACACCACACACAGTCCCTGTACCTGTCCCTACCTTTGCTACACTTCTATGTTTCCTAGCACCCCTGTAATACTTTACTGCCTTTATGGTGTGCATGTATTAGGCTCTGGTGGTCTTGTACATTCCCTTTCCCCTTCCACCCCAGTTACAATGCTGGTGGTGGTATGGCACTTCAGAGAATCATCTTTGGTGTCTTGTGTATTCCTGCCCACCTCTGACCCCCTTATGATCTCTGTGCCATTACAGCACTTCACTATATGTCTGATGTCCAGTGGTTCCCACCACACCCTGATCCTTGTAATAACATTAGTGTCTTCATGACATGTAATGTATTTCCTGGTATCTGATGGCTCCCCCACCTTTTCAATCCATATAGTAACATTGGTGCCATCACAACACTTATTACCTGATGTTTAGTGCATCCTTTCTCCCTCCGGTTCATTTAGTAATGTTGGTGTCATTACAGTATTTTACAGATGAATCCCTAGAGTCCAGTTTACCACCCCATCCCAGTCCCTGTTGTAATGTCAGTGCCAGTATAGCACTTTACAGATAAATCCCTGGTGTCCAGTGTATCCCCCACCCCACCTCCAGTCTCTGTAGTAATACTGGTGTCAGTATGGCACTATGACAATAGGAAGCACTGCCAGACATGCCAGGAGAAGTGGGGCAGAAGATGTGTAACATATGCCAGCATAACTAGCTGGAATTTTATAAATAATTATATGTTAAATCATATATCAAACTGATTTGTACAGATGATTGTGCTGAAAATGTATTTGTGAGGTTTGCTTGTGTTAAAATGTATCAACAGTGTGCCCTGCTGGAAAGAAAAGAAATGTATGTGTATTATTGTAAATTAATTAAATGTATATCTTTTGACAGAGGATACTGGAAGGGGAAGAGGTTAATCTTTAACTTCAAAATTAGTAAGAAAATTAAACTACTGGGCCTAGGCCATAAAGATGTTATCTCGCAGTTTTGAATGATGCCAGCGATGCAATGTCTCTAATACGTGAGGTTTATTAGCTCCTGTAGGAAGAAGTGAAGTGTTTTATGCTTTTATGACTTCCAGGAGATCTGAGCAAAGCTCTATATGTGTGTATGGTAACACATAGGTGCTAAAAGCTTGTCAGCTTCTAGTAATGGGGGAAGTGTGGGAAACAAGAGTCAGATGACCAGATGTGTTTGATGTCATTCTGGCTGACCAGATGTGTGTGATGTCATTCTGTTAGCCAGAAATAATATTTAGGTAGTAGGAAATTGCTCTGAGTATTCTACACTATCTTGTCTTGCTCTAGTCAGTAAATAGGAACATTAATTATTTTACTAAATCAGGAATAGATAGTGAGATTAGCTAAATACTGTTTTTCTATAATTGTGTGAAACTTTCCATCTGTGTTATTTTTAATATTTCCTTTGGCTAAAACTCTGGTGTTTACTGTAAATAGATAGTATTTTCATGTTCTGATATTATTTATTATTAAATATATTTAAACTTTTCATTGTGTTTGGTCCTTTTTAGAAGATATGTAAGTTTTGAGAGTATTTGCATATGTTTATTTAGGGGATAACTCTGGCCACTCCTGAAAGCCTTGCTGCTGGTCAAACAACCATTTGCATTAATATTGATTGCACTCACTATAATTAGGTACCCTTGTAAGAGCCTTAGTTAGCTGGTTTTGTAGTGCCTGGTGGCAGTGATAACTACCTTATAGTCTGGGCAAAAGGGCCATAGCTAGTAAACCTGAGCCAGCCTTTCCCATGTGTGTGTGTGTGTGTGTGTGTGTGTGTGTGTGTGTGTGTGTGTGTGTGTGTGTGTGTGTGCATGTGTGTGCGTGTGCGTGTGTGTGTGTGTGTGTGTGTGTGTGTGTGTGTGTGTGTGTGTGTGTGTGTGTGTGTGTGTGTGTGTGTGTGTGTGTGTGTGTGTGTGTGTGTGTGTGTGTGTGTGTGTGTGTGTGTGCGTGTGTGTGTGTGTGTGTGTGTGTGTGTGTGTGTCTGTGCGTGTTTGTGTGTGTGTGTGTGTGTGTGTGTGTGTGTGTGTGTGTGTGTTGTGTAAACCAAATCTTATAAGTTTATATGTGTGTCAGCTACTTGGAGCAGGGACATGAAGCACTGGTTTCCTAGACAGAGTGGGGGAGGACTTGGCTTCGGCACTCGGCTGAGGACTTAACTCTGAAGCTGTGCCAGTGGGGAGTCTTAATGGGGACCTGGAGGGAAACACAGAGAAATCCAGACCGTGGGCTGACTGTGTCCCCTGTGTGTTCTTATGGGAAATTGTGCTTGATGAAGAGAGGTCTGCATCTGGAAATACTGAGTGTATCTATTTGTATTCCAAGTGAATGTCCCTGTCCAGTGTCAGTGGTAAGGATTCAGGGTACTTGATTACTGGCCTAAAGTGGATATGTAACAGGCACTTTACAACTTTACAATCCCTAGTGTCCAGTATATCCCCCCATCCTGGTCCCTGTAGTAATGTTGTTGCCAGTGTGGCACTTTACAGATGAATCCTGGGTGTCTGCATATCCCACACCCTCCAGTCCCTGTAGGAATGTAGGTGTCAGTACGGCACTTTATAGATGAATCCTAGGTTTCCAGTGTATCCCACCCACCCCCTGGTCCCTATAGGAATGTTGATACCATTATGACACTTTACAAATCAATCCCAGGTGGTCCTGGTGTATTTCCCCCTGATCTCTGTTTTGCTGTTGGTGCCATTATGGAACTTTAAAAGTAAGCCCTGGTGTCTAGTGATTTCCCCTCTAACACATTAATGTTTGGCAGATGAAGACGGCCTTTACTATCATGATGTGGTGATGATGGCTGGGACGATCTACATGGCTAAGTGCTATCTTGAATCACTTGGCCATGTAGGTACCTTCCTAGAGGCAGTTTCAAGGAGAAAGCACATGGCTAATTACCGTATGCTTCTCCCCTGGAATGTTTCATTAGCATTCAGCACAACCATGGGGCAAGCCCTTCATGGTGTTATATGTCTTCATGTTGGAGGAACATGCGGCACTGTATAATGGTGTTTACTAAATCAGACAAAGGTACCTTGATGTGTACACAATGTGGTTCATAGGTTGGTTCTAGGCTATCGGCCCTATGGCCTATACAAGCCTAGCCATAACACTATTTACTTCCCTGGACCCCTGTCTAGCAGGGTGACTGACATGATCCCCAGGTGAATTTCCTTTTTCCCATCCAATCATCAAGGTTCCTTTTGAAGAGGGCCAAAGAGGTGCTCTGCTTGACATGTATGGGCAGTCTATTCCAGAGTCTGGGGAGTCTCTGGGTCAGGAACCTATCCTTCCAGCATGTTTTGTTTATTGTGATTATAAGATTTAGATCCCTGGAGTGTGTGGCTCTGAGGGATTGGGATTTCTTTAAGTATAGCATGTCCAACAGCTCTGGGTTTGACATGGCCTTGTATGTTAAGTAGAGATTGCCTTGGAGTAGACTATATGTGACAGAGTATAGCTGGAGTTTTTTAAGGCGGTCAGCATAGGGCATCTGCTTTAAGCCTGTGATTCTTTTAGTGAGGTATTTCTGCGGCCTTTCCAGTTGTTGCAGATGTCTTGAGAGGTACATACCAATTGGGGCATTTTATTCTATAATGGTTCTAATGAGGGATGAGTACAGTGGGACAATGACCTCCTTTTTTCTGGATGAAAAGCCCTTAGTGATGAGGTGTGCCACATAGAAGAATTTCCTGACTGTTGCAGCGATGTGGTTATTGAAGGTGAGACCACTGTCCACCTGTGTCCCTAAGTCTCTTATCACACTTTTGGTGTTTAGTGTACTGCCACCTATGTGATAATTCACGGGTACATGTTTTTTCCTAAAGGGAATAACTATACATTTCTTGAAATTGAGCTTGAGCCCATGGCTCTGCACCAAGCATCTGTTTCTGTAAGGCCCTTTTTTAGAGTATCCACATAATTTGGGGATTCAATAATGGCTCCCAGTTTGCAGTCATCTGCGAACTTTGTTAGCCAGAGTCCCTTAGTTTTGGCCTGTACTTCATGGTGCCTTCATGAATTCAGTGTAAAAAGAATTCACACACACACACCTTTCTACCCCAAACTATATTCATACACACACCTCTCTACCCCAAACTATATTCTCACACACACCTCTCTACCCCAAACTATATTCACATGCACACACACACACACACACACACACACACACACACACACACACACACACACACACACACACACTAACACACACCTCTCTATCCCAAACTATATTCACATACACACATCTCTCTCTCTACCCCTAAGCTATATTTAATCACACACATCTCTCTCTACCCTAAACTATATCTACACACACACACACACACACACACACACACACACACACACACACACACACACACACACACACACACACACACACACACACACACACACACACACACACACACACACACATACCTCTCTCTATCCTAAACTATATTCACACACATACACCTCCCTCTATCCTAAACTATATTCACACATACATGAAAATGTTATAGAAAAAATACCAATAAAGCAACTGTGTTCAAAGTTCTAATCTTAACCTTGCATCTTGGTGATGGATGAGTATAGTAATTTAAGTATCACTTAGCAAATTGCCATAGTAATTACGTTTTATGAAAACAATGCAAGCAAAGTTTTGTATAGATTTTACATTTATTTGATTTGATGCAGGCAAATGCAGAAGTAAGCCTTGATGCTATCAAGGTATATCATGTCAAAGATGGCATACCAGTTATTGTTGTAATGGCCTTGGGTACTGATATTTCATGACTATATTCAAGGAAGTCAGTGGTTTCAAGTTTTACATCTGATGAGCTGCATATGTTCCATATCATTGCACTTGTAATGTGGCAGCTTTCTATGCAACTGATTTGTGTAGTTCATTGAAAAGCTCTGCAGTGGCATGCATACTTTTACACATGCTTCAAAGAGTGCAACTTTGCAAAGAGCTTCAGGAGTTTGAAGAGACTGATTATTTATGAATATTACAATTATGTCAGTCAAGATAGCTGAGTCTGTCAGGCTGAATCAATTATATTTTAAATCAGTTTGATGTACTTAGAACTCCTTTCAGTCAAAAGATGAGAGTGTTTCTTGGATACAGTAGGACACGGGATCTGGTTGTCAAATGTTTCTTTTTATTTTTGCAGTCAATATTGTCATTATTCATACAATTAAATAAAGTATTTCAGATGAACTCTTCTATATTACTAGACCTGTATTATGAGGTCTTAAAGCTGCTAAAAGATGTCATATATTATATTGGGTATATAGTAAGCATTAAACATAGATTAGAAAGTTGTAACAATTACAACAAAGTAAACTTTAAAGAGATGACTTATTGCAGTTTATGGAAGCAGTGCAAATAAATTAATATAAGCAACTTTACTATAATGTGTGAAAATGCTGAACTGTTTCAATGTAAAGAATTGTACAATTGTAATACATGTGTTTATATCCTTGTCATTAAAGTATTTATAACTTAGGATTCTGCTCACCTTCAGTGTATACCATCATACCAGTTTCACCTGTTTCCTTACTGCTCAGTCACTTTGTCCCATAAAAGGAAGACCTCTGGGTCTTTCTTCAGATTTTCAGCCATTTGTTCATATGTTCATAGGGGGTTACTAGGCTAGCGGCCTTAGAACCTTTACAAGCCTAGCCATGTTAATCCCAACTATCCCCATTTTATCTTTTTGAGTAGTTTGCAGAATGAATTTATGAACAGAGCAGGTCTGTGATCAACAACGGCTACCCCTGTCCATGAGGGATATGAGTGCCACCCCAGGAGTGAATTTTCAGTCTCCCATTCAGTTATCTAAGCTGTGTTTAAATAGGGTTAGTGAGGAGCTCTGTTTTATGTGAATAGGAAGTCTATTCAAAAAGGAGCAGCAGTCTCTGGGAGACATATCTGTCTCTCTAGCATGTTTTGTTAATGTCACAGACTAGGTTGAAATCCTTAGAGTGAGTGACTCTTGTGCCATTTGACTTGCAGCTGCACAGCATTTCCATTAGGGAAGGGTTGGAGATTTCCCTATAGGCCAGGCTCAGGTCACATCTCAACAGTCTCTAAGATACAGAGTAAAGTGAAAGGGCTTTCAGTCTGTCCATGTAGGTCATGGTATGGAGTCCCTGTATTTTCTTAGTGAGAAACATCTAAGGTCTCACCAGCTGCTGCATGTGTCTGGTGAGGTACACGCAGAAGGGTGCATTATACTCTATTAGTGGTCTGACGAGGGTAGAGTAAAGTGGAGTTATAACATCCCTTGGCCTGGATGGTATGCCCTTGCTTATGAGGTGCTCAACATAGAAGGCTTTGCTTATCATTGTGGAAACTTGGTGATCAATGTTCAGATTGCTATCAACCTGTGTTCCCAAGTCTCACACCACTGAGTTGGAACTCAGGGGGGTGCTATCAATAGTGTAATTTGTAGAGAATTCTGTTTTGCAAAAGGGAATAATAATGCATTTTTTTGCATTTAGTTTTAGACCATGGCTTTGGCACCAATCATCTGTTTGTATTAGCCATTCTTGTAATATATTGACATCATTGGGGACTCAGTGATCACTCACAGTTTACAGTCATCAGTGAACTTTGTGAGCCAAATACCATCTATTTTGGACTGGACTTCTGAGAAATAGATGCCAAACAGTAAGGGGCCTAGCACAGACTCCTGTGGTACTCCACTGTTGACAGGTCTACTGTGGAGGTGGAGTCACCAGTTTTGTCAGAGTGTGTTATGTCAGTAAGCCAAATTGCTACCCATCCAATAATGTAAGGGGTAATCCCTACCTGGGAAAGTTTCTCAACAATGCCAGAGTGAGGAATTGTGTTAAAAGCCTTGACAATGATAAAATAGGCAGTGTGTACTGTCTTACCTTCATCCAAGGCTTTGGTGACATATGCAAAGAAGTCCACCAGTTTTAATAAGCATGAGCTACCCAAAGCCAAACTGGGTTGGGTCTAGCATTTGGAGGTCACCTATATCTTTGTTGATAAGGTACATGATAATTCTTTCCATGGCCGTGCAAATGAGGCTGGTTAGACTTATAGTTCTGTAGTTCTCAGGGTCAGTTGATGCTTCTCTTTGTGTAGAGGGGTCACTGTTGCTGTTCTCTATTCTAAAGGAACATAGTCAGTTCTCAAGCCATGATTAAAGAGAAAGCCAAGTGGGTCTGCCAAGTCTTGTTTTAGATTTCTTCCTAAACAACCTGGGATATTATCTAGTCCCATTGACGCCATGTTTTTGGCCTTGGTGAGTGCAGAGATGATCTGTTCTCTAGAGATATTAGGCAGAGGGGTGGTGTCAGGTACGCTTTGGGATATGAAATCTGGGGATGGCGGGGTAAGGTTTGCACTGAATCTGTTAGCTAGCAGGTTGGCAAAATCTTCCAGTGTAATAAGAGTGATCCCATCTACAACCAGTTTGGCACATAGGTGGGCATTTCCTTTTAGACTTTGGACATGGTTAAAGAATGCCTTATGATTGTCCTTGGCTAGGGATGCAATTTTAGTTTCATAATTTGCTTTAGAAGACTTTACAAGATTTCTGATTTTCCTGTTTAGGCTTAGGAGGGAACTCTTCCCTTACAGAGTGATATCCCTCTTGCTTTTGGACAACAGTTTCTCCCTCTTGTTATATAATCTGTTTATACTTGAAGTCCACCATGGTGGCTTGTTTTTACAGGAAGACCTAGTTTTGATCCAGTTAGGTACAGCAGAGTTTATGCAGTTGCTTAAGTGTTTGTGCAGGGCATTTACATACACTTCTGTATTGTGATCATTGATGTCTGTGATTGCGGGTGGTATGAAGCTTTTTATACTATTGCTTAGTAGGCTGTAGTTAGCTTTGGTAAAGTTTTTTTACAAATTTTGTTCAGATAAGGGAGTCAGTTCCATTAGATACTTCAAATGAGACTGATTTGTGGTCTGACCTAACAAGAGAGGGCATCATGCATGGGGAAGTACAGTGATGCCCCCCCCCTGTTGGTGAGTACTACGTCCAAAACATTAGAGTCCCTAGTGGGGGTGCGGACTATCTGTTCCAGATCATTTGTGTTAACAAAGTTCAGGAATCTTTGGGCAAGAGTGGTTTTTGCTTGTGTATGTCCCCCATTCTATGGAAGGATAGTAGAAATCTCCCATGATTAAGGTGTTGGGCTGTATGGCAAGGGATTCCAGTAAATCGAGGTAGGTGGTGTGTTTATCCTGGCACTTGATGGGAGATCTATAGCTAGCAATGATGTGGTATGTTACTTTCTCAATAGTTAGTTGGACATGGAGTAGTTTTAGAGAGTCATGCTGTTTGACCAGTCTTGAAGTGTATTTGGTTTTATTGAAGATAGCAACACGTTCACCTTTGGTTCCTTCATGCTCATGTTAAGGTCTGAACGTGTGGAAGGCATTGTAGTCTTGCAAGGACAGGGTGTTGTCAGTGGCCTTGGACCATGTCTTGGTAACTGCACAAATGTCAACATCCTCTAAGGTGAAGAGTGTTTCCAGGGAGTGCAGTTTTGTGTTTAAACTCCTAGCATTAAGCAGCACAAACCTGAGTTTGTCTCGATTAGATCTTGTTATACTAGAAAATGTGTTGTTTTGATGTTGCCTAAAAAAGGTACTATGGGGGAGGCAAGGGCCTTTGCCAGTATCCAAAAGCCTAGGGAGGACAGGTGCAGACCATCTCTAGCAAAGTAGCAAGGTCGGTCTTCCATATCCTCCTAGGCTGACAGATACCAAATCCCCCTGGACTGACACCAGAAGCTGAGCCAATAGTTGAAGTTAATCATTTTTTGTTTATATTGTGGCATCATCCTGGCTGAGGGTAGGAAACTGCTTATGGCCAGGGACATACCTGTCTGAGACAAATAATCAGGGAGTTCCATCATGACTGTTTATATATTCCAAAAAGGTATGTCAAATTCACCACAAGGGCATCCTACCATAGTCACCACTGTCTCTCACTTGCTGAACTGAGCTGGCTTGAACTCCCTCACCTCCTTCAGTGGTATCAACTCTCACTCGCCCACAAACTAGTAAACCATCCACTAAATGTCCCATCCCTCCAGAATCTACTCCAACCCTATCGCACCACCAGACCACTAAGATCCAGCAACAAAAATCACTTGCAGATCACTAAAGCCAATAACTCTGCTGGTGAAGTACTATTCTCTTGCACCATAGCCAAATTATGGAACTCACTCCCACCCACAATTACCTCTGTACCATCATGCACCAACTTCAAAACTTTATTAAAAGCGCACCTAAAAACATGCTGGCTATGCCCTTGCAACTCCCACTCTAATATCATCCACCCCATCCAAATACTACCTTTCTTTCACCTCCACTAACTATCTTGATGATAGCAAGCTCAGATGCTCATAAGCCTAGTACTTATTATACAGCAGGTACTTCTCATTGTTACATTTGTTAATGCCTGTTATGTACTTCACAGATAAAGATTGTAGTTGTCTACTGATGTACTATGTTCTTCATCTGTAAATATGTTGTAAGTAATTTCTATGTTAAATTGTTAATCGCTATGTAATCCAATGTAACTACTGTCTGTTTATTTTACTGTGGAGGTTTTCTCCCCGGGCCTCCGCTAAAAATGGACCCATGTCCAGTCGGACACTCCCGGTCAACAAATTTAAATACATAAATAAATAAAATAAATGTCTCAGGTCATTCACTCCAACACGGACTATGACAGAGTCATAACGGTACTTGTTGTTGAGTGACTTGAGTGAATGCATGATTTGTCAGATACTAGCACCTGATAGGCAGCTGACTGTGACTTTCTCCTTGTCCATTCTGGTGAGTAGGACATCTGTGTGTCTCACTATGGAGTCGCCTATGACCAAGACATTTGATGTGTTTTGCCTTAGGGGCTTATTTGTTGAGACACGAATGTGTGTGTTGATATGTGTAGTGGTTTTGTTTTGTTTAGTGGTGAGTGTGTTGGCATGTATTTGGGAGGTCTCTGTTCTTTTGGTAGGCTTTTAGTGAGTACCTCTGTGTATGTGGGTTAATGTGTCATGACCTTATTTTGTGTGAGAGGTGAGGTATGCATGAGAGGTGAAGCATGTGTGCTGACAACTTGTTTGATGTCTTGTTTGTTTTGACGTGAGAGAATTGATTCCAATTCGACAGTGTGCATGCATCTTTCACATAGGGTGTTAGTTTGCTTTAGGAGCAAATGGTTGTCAGTATACATGAGGCAATTGCTGCACTGCCTCAATATGCACATATCAAACAAGCTGGCAGGAAAATGATGAGAAACCGCCCATCCTTTGTGGCAAGATTTTTCTAAATGTGGTGTTTGGGAAGGAAGTGGGCTTGCTGGACTTAGTCACAAACAGCAAAGATGAAGCAGTAACTCAATTACAAAGTGCAGTGCTGGCTTAAAATATACTTATTTTTCAGTTTTTTTCAGTGGATGCCCTTTGATTTCAGTACAAATGCACTCCAAACCTCTGGCTAAAGTTTCCAAACATTGAGCAGCTCCAGTAAACTGAGCGCAAACCCGCACAAATGTGAGGCTTATATACAGGCAAATTTAAACAGTTTTAACACAACTACCAGTGGGAAAACACCAAACTGAGCCTTTCTCCAGCAATTCTCATATATGATGGGTCCTGAACTACACACTTCTGCCATAATGTTGCAGGAAGGCTCATTTAATGCAAGATGGTTGGTTTAAAAGCACAGTGATACCAAACAGTCTAAATTCAGCAGGTCTGACTCTAGCCTATGCTACATAAGGCAAGGAAACACAATTTCTAGATGGGAAGTAGTAACGGGACTCACTTAAAGGTCAAAGTGAGAGTGTTTAGTAGTATACTATTGTATGACCTACAGTGGTACCACCCTCCGCACAAAGTGGCAACTCTTTGAGCAGCTGTGAACAGTGGGAGACCATTTCCTATAGAAGATTTTAAACTGGAGAGTTTTACTTATGTGCAATCATGGAGAACCACATTTGCCAGCAGGATAAAAGACTTTTCTAAAGTTAAACCCTCAGGCCAATCAGATACAAACACAATAAGATATCGACCAGGAGTTCCCACCTTTGATGGGTTGAATTTAGTCTCTGCTCATACCAGAGTGCAAAAGAATGCTTGCAATGTAAAACAAACTGGCTTTGAGCTCAAGTGCAGTAAGAAATGCTTTAGAACAGAAGTAAGAATTCCTGCAATATCAGAAATCCTTGGAAATAAGTTCACTAACCACAAGAAATATTCACAACACACAAAAACTTTGCAAAACTTTGAAATATTTTGGCAGACTTAGAACAGCTTTTGAAAAATACTGTTAAAACAACCTAAGAGCAGTATAGCAATAAACAGAGGGAGTTTCTTTAAGAAGTGCAGGCTAAAAAAACAGTGATAAATTCAACAAAATAAATAAATGTAGCACAGAAGTGTTACAATATGACTGAAACAGAGCAAGTGCAGAAAAATATACATATATCAGCTTTCCAGGTTCAGATTTGTGAAATCTTAGAGTAGAAAGTGCTAAAATTATTTTTTTGCTATAGACAATAAATATTTCAGCCAAAGAATGTGGACCATATTGCCTAATACAGTTTATTGATAGTGTGAGAGAGGTATCTTCTCTCTTGCTTCTTGGGGGGAAGACGACACTAGAATCTGACCTGAATATACACATTGTATTTATACCCTGGCAGTGAATGTCAGGCACTATTTTTGTCATACAAAATCCTGATTTGAGGAAGTTTTGTCACAGAACTTTAACTGATGCTTTCCCTGGCATTTTCATAAGCCATTATTTCTGAATGACATAGCTAGCAACATAGGAAGCTTAATGGTAGCTGGTGCAAGGTACTGTGATCCTCTGAAAAGTCTGGAATAAAATAGTAAGAGCTTAGAAAACTCCTACACTCTCACGTTTTGACTTTAGACACAAAACACAAGAGAAATTATATCCACCTTGACCCACTAAAGTGCCCTCTAGTTAACTTCTGTTATACTAAGAGAGAGAGAGAGAGAGAGATGTGCTAATTTGTCCCAAACACAGAAGAGTTACTATGCAAGATTCATAATCTACAGTTAATACAGTGTGGGACATAGATGCTAATTAGACAGAGCAACACCAAGACTGTTATAAATCAAGCATTACTCCAAGAAAGAAAGAAATCTGACTGCTACAGTTCAATGCACATGAATGTAGTTATCTACATACAGAAACCGTTGATGTTTTAAAAATGACAACATAGCAAAAACTTCCTAGCACAGCTGCCATTTTTACATTATTGGAGGTTTCTGTGAGTTGTGGAGCACTTTTGTGTTCTTTTTGCTCCACTGTTCATGTGTATCAGACTGTGCACTTTAACTAATGAACTGTACAAGTGTCAACAACAAGCACAGTGCACAGGAAGCCAAGCCTTTACACAGAAGATGGTGGAAATGAAAAACAAAACAATAAATTTACAGCTACCATGCCATTATTTAAATAAGGAAATGATTTCTTGTTTTTCTTTTTGTTTAATAATGGTATGGGATCATAACAATAATCCACTCATGCTTGTGTGCAGTGAGTTTTGTCCCATTTGACTTCCAGATGTGCAGTATTTCCATTTGGACCCTGCCCTAATGGAAATGCTGCGCATGTGCAAGTCAAATAGGGCAAGAGTCACTTGCTCTAAGGATCTTAACCTAGCCTGTGACATTAACAGGATATGCTGGAGAGACAGATTTGTCTTCCAGAGATTCCCACTCCTCTGGAACAAACTCCCAATTCATGTAAAAAGAGGTCCTCAATGACTCCATTTAATCATAACTTAGACAACTGGATGAGAGACCGTAAATTTACCTTGGGGGATGTCACCTATGTCCCTCTTGGATAAAGGCTGGCAGCTCTAATCATAGACTCAAGCTGCAAATATAGACCATACAGCTTGGTTAATAAGGGAACAAGGGTACAACATGGCTAGGCTTATAAATGTCTAGGGCCAATAGCCTATCAACCTCCTATGAACCTATGAACCTATGAATCTATAGCAGAACTGCAGGTAGGTCATTTGCTGCTCTAGGTAATCCCCAGAGTGGTGGCTCCTCAACCTGAGGTTGACAAAAAAAAGAGAAAAGAAAAACGTCCTCCAGACCTGAGGTCCATAGGTTCAGAGGTGTGCACTAGGCTAATGGCCCTGGAGCCTTTACAAGCCTAGCCCATACCATTACCCTGGCATCATGCCACCCGACCTTAGTTCCCAATGCCTTTGTCGAGTAGAGCCACTGGAGTGATCCCGGGGGTGAATTTTCTGTTTCCCATCCACTCATCAAGATTTCTCTTGAAGAGGGCCAGTGAGGTGCTCTTTTTGACATGTATGGGAAGTCTATTCCATAACATAGGCAGTCTCTTGGTTATGAAACTGTCCCTCCACCACGTTCTGTTGATTGTGGTAATGAGGTTGAGGTCTGTGGAGCATGTTGTGTGGAGGATTTGGAATTTCTTTAGATGTAGCATTTCTAACAGAATCGATGCATGGATGGGAGATCGCAAGTTTACCCCGGGAGTCACCTCAGTGTCACTACTAGACAGAGGTATAGTTTACTAAATAATGGGGTCCCACATGTGTCACTACTAGAGAGGCGCAACTATATAGTATGGGTTGGCGTAAAGCCACATCACTGTTGGCTAGGCTTATAAATGCCCCCGGGCAGATAGCCTAGTACACTACTATGAAACTATGAAACTATGAAACTATGAAACTGGGTCAGACATGGCTTTGTAAGTCAAGCAGAGATCTGCTGTAAGTAGGCAATATGAGACAAAGACTAGTTGGAGTTTTATGAGTCTGCCCATATAGGACAAGTGTTTAAGGTCTAGGATCCTCTTTATGAGGTACTTTTGCAGCCTCTCCAGTTGTTGTAGGTGTCTAGTGAGGTACATGCCAAATGGGGCATTGTACTCGATGATTGGCCTAATAAGGGAAGAGTAGAGGGAGACAATGACCTCTTTCTTCCTGGATGCAAAACCCTTACTAATGAGATGTGCCACATAGAAGGACTTTCTGACCACAGTGGCAATGTGGTGGTCAAAAGAGAGGTTGCTGTCAACCTGTGTTCCCAGATCTCATATAACGCTTTCTGTGTTCATTGGACTAACATCAATGTGGTAATTCATGGGAACTGGTTTTTCCCAAAGGGGATAACGACACATTTTTTGGCATTGAGCTTAAGGTCATGGTTCTGATACCAGTCGTTGGTGTCAGTGAGGACTTTCTGTAGGATGTCAACATCACTTGGGGAGTTAATAATAGCTCCCAACTTGGAATTGTCTGTGAACTTTGTCAGCCAGAGTCCCTTTGTGTTGGCCTGGACTTCAGAAAAGTAGATACCAAACAGAGAGGACCCAGAACCGAACCCTGTGGGACTACACTTGTGACTGGTCGGCACTCTCACTTGGAGTCAGCTACTTTTACACTGTGGGTTCTATCTGTGAGCCAGTATGCAACCCACCTAGTGATATAGGGGTTGATGCTTAGCTTAGTGAGTTTTTCTATGATTCTTGAGTGGGGAATGGTATCAAAGGCCTTGGCCAGATCAAAGTAGGCAGTATGAACTACCTTGCCTTCATCCACAGCTCTGATGACTGACTCAAAGAAGTCAACCAAGTTGAGCAGGCATGCTCTACCCTTCAAAAAACCAAACTGTATGGGATCCAGAGTTTGGAGATTCCCTATATCCTTGCTTATTAGGTCCATGATGATGCATTCCATAGCTTTGTATATCAGACTCGTCAGGCTAATGGGGCAATAGTTCCCAGGGTCTGTAGCCACTCCTCCTTTGTGGAGAGGGATAACTGTAGCAGTGCGCCATTTGGTAGAGACAAAGCCTGAGGTGAGCCTGTGATTGAACAGGGCACACAGGTGAGGTGCCAGTTCACTCTGTAGTTCATGTATAACACAGCCAGGGATATTGTCAGGTCCCATAGAAGCTGTATTCTTGGCATTGGACAGTGCTTTTTTAACGTGTGCAGCAGTAATACTGGGTGCCTGGCAATAAACTGGTATTGCGATTGGTCCTTTGGGGGGGAGGGGTAAAGTTGGCACTGAATCTGTTGGCAACTGTACTGTGGTTGGGGCAAAGACCATGTTGTGAAGGAGAAAGAAGAAAGGAGTACAGGAGTTGGGTCTGAATGTACTTCTCAGGTATTGTTGTTGGAGGGAGAGGTGATGGGTCTATAACTGGTGAGTTCAGTAGAATAACCACATTTGTGTATGGGGAGGATGTAACGTTTTTTCCATAGTAAAGGTACATTGGATAAATTAATTGAGTGGTTTGTTAGAAATGAGACAAGGTAAGCTATGGCCTCTGCTTCCATTTTTAGATTTTTGGCCAGCAGACTGTCTGGTGCTAGGGAGGTAAGTTTTAGTTTAGGTAGTAGTATTTACATTGTTGCAGGGACTGGCTGTAGAGACAGAGTATAGGAAGTTATTCGATTTTGCAATGTGTTCATAGCATTGCTTTGTGTAGAGCTGGTGATTAAGGAAGATGATTATTTAATACAGATGGAGTTAAATTCATTAGCAAAGTCAAATGAGTTATTTGATTTGAGTGTTGGTGAAGGCTGTGTTGAATGGCCACAATTTACAAGCTGATTTCTAGAAAAACAGAATAATTTGGGGTTCTGATTACTTTTGTCTTGGAAGTTAGTTTAATATGTGTTTTGTCTAATTTAGTGAGACATTTAGCTGTGTTTCCAGGTTCTGTGAACTTCTGATAGTTTGGCTGAGTTTTGTTTGAGGTTCAAGTTTTCCAGGCAGTATCGCAAAATTTCATGAGGTATGCTGCGGTGGTACGGCGGTAGCATTGTTACCTCACAGCAAGAGGTTCTCCCGTTGGATTCTCGGCTTGGCTTGGGAGTGCCTTCTGTGTGGAGTCTGCATGTCCTCCCCGTGGTTGGGTAGCGTTCGAAAGACATGCGTGCATAAATGGGCATGCCTTCGTTGAAGGTTGGGCGTCGAGCTGGCACCTCGGCGTTTCGTAAAAATCTACTGCCAATCATTAGCGGACCGGAGTTCCGCTGTGGTAATCCCTTACCCGGAAAAAGCCGAAAGACAAACAACAACATTGCAAAATTTCATGAGACGTTTTGTGCTTCTGAATAGCTAGGGAGCAAAATTTGACTTAACTCATTTTATTTATCTGAGCAGGGCAAGTTCATTTAGGATTTTAAGGAGTATCTCATTGAAATGAGATACAGCTGTGGCAAGTGCTTTAGATTAATCCGATCATACTCTTTTAGGTATAAGATTAACGAGACTTTGTTCAAATTTGAGAGGTTGTGAGACTCATTAAAGTGGTGTTGTTTCTGCATCTTGTTTGCTTTCTTATGGCAGATATAGGAAGATGGTTGCTTAGAGTCTGGGAGCGTCCTGCAGATATGAGATGTTACGTAGCATATAAGTGAGTATCCAGTCTATTATAGTATCCTTGTTATTTTTATTGTTGAAGTGAGTGGGAGTAGTGATCAGTTGTATTAGTCCAGTTAGAGTTATTGTATGGGTGGAGTTGAAAGTGCAGAGAGACCGTCAATAATGAAGTGACTTAAATAATTGATTTTCATAGGGGATGTTAGACGCTACCCAGCAAAAGAGATCTTCTGCTGTGTTATAATTGTTTCTGGGTAGGATATAAGCTCCTATTTTGTACAAGGATTTGTGTTGATTTAGTTTGAGAGGAGGTATGAGGAATTCAATTTTTCTGAATTGGGGGAGGGTGTTACGGGTGATAGGGTGAGCTGTAATACAGTGGGTAATGTATAAGCTGCTACTGCTAAGTGCTGAGTTAAATTATCAAGATGTTGTTAATCAACTTGAGGAGCCACAAAACCATAACTTGAAAGTTCATTTCTGGTTAAGTGAAACATCAAGATGGTCTATCTGTTTGAACTTATCAGGAGGAACTTGCATAGTGTTTATAATATATGCCAGCAGCTTGTTGCCTGTTTGTTTTGCTGCTTCGTTATTACCGTCACCTTGTTGTTCACTGAGTTTGCAGCATTTTCAGACAGCTCCTTTTACTTCCTGAATAGTGGATATAGAGATTCTTTTCATTTGTTTTGGTTTCACAGTTTCATTTACTGATATGAGCAGGGGTGTTTTAGTGATTTTCCAAAGTGCATTTATTATTTTGTATTTAAAATAGAAATTTAATTTATGGGCAGTTCTGTGCAGGAACTGAGATGAAAGTAGTTAAACATTTCTGCAATATAATATGAAAAAAAAGACAATTCTTTTCATTTATATAACATTTGAAAGTATGGAATGTTTACAAATAGTTTTGGTAAGAAGTAGTAATTGTACATTGCTAGTGTAGCTTAAATCTGCTCAAAGTTTACTAATTTATTTTATTCACTCTCTGGTATGTTTTTATTAAATTTCATGTCAGTTAATAGGTCTAAGGAACAAATTAATCCTGAATGGATGCCAGACTACCACAGAACACACACACACACACACACGCACATACACACACACACACACACACACACACACACACACACACACACACACACAAAACTAGGATTATTTTCCATTTTTTTGTTATCCTTAACCTGCTGAGCAAATGCCACATAAATGGCAGCTAGGTAAAAGGAAACAGGTAATTACAGGATCATATAATTTACCTTAACAATGCCTTAACCAGAGGCAATGAATAAAGACATACTAATTAATCTTAATGAGGGAAATCTGTAGTTTTTTAACCAAAGTCTGTTTAGTGAAACACACACACATACACACACACACACACACACACACATGCACGCACACATATGCATACATTCACATATACATATATACTTTCTCAGACATCACACGTACTAACAGGAACAATTTAGAGGAATACCAACTCACATAAGGCATGTCTTTGGGATGTGGGATTAAACAGGAGTAGCTGGTAGAAACTCATTTGCTCATTTCAGGAAGGTATGCAGATTTCACCCAATAGGGTCTCTTGGTGGGAAATAAATGATACAACTATGAGCTGTGAGGAAGCAAGGTTAACAACTGTTCTACTGTGCCATCCTTATTTAGATTATATTTTTTATTTTATTTATGTTATTTGCTTTAGTTAAACAGTTTAGTTTAAGTAGGTGTAAATACCACCCATATTTTTATTTAATTCATGTTATTTACTTCTGTTAAATAGGTTACTGCAAGCAGATGTGAATACCGGCCAAGGTGGTATTCACCCTAATTAGTGGCAATTTCATTTGTACTCCATAGAAAATCCCTATTTTTTTTTTCTTTTGCACTTTTTTCCCCCACTGCTTACAGGTCATCAGCCACCTCTCAGTCAACTGACCTAAGGAATTTGTTCCTTTAACACTGAGGGTGAGAGCTGGCCAAAAGTATCCATTATTAAGGCAGCTAGCGGGGGTGGTTTGAAGGGTTTTATTTTGTGACGGTGCACACTTGCATGTGGTCTGCTGACTGTGCTGATCTTCCCTCACTTTCCCAAAGAACACTAGCAAGCAACCTCACCCAACAACACTGAAGCACAGGAAGTGGTTTCAATTACTCTCCACCAGGGAAATCCCTCTTCTCAGGTCTACTACATGTGCTCAAGACACATGATGTCACTCACTCATTTCAGCAAATATTCTAACTCCCACAAAGTCATCTCCTTTAATTATGCATTCCTCCTAAAGCCTGATCCTACCCTGCCATCTAGCCCAATCAGAACCCTGATCATAACCCTAAAAACTCTTATACCATCCATAAAACTAAACTCCCAATTACTGACTCACTTATTCAAACTATAATCCCCTCCCATCCCTTCTGTAAACCTAATCTGTCAATCACACCCTAAACCTAAATCCCCTTCCCTCACTAAAGATAAACTACTGATTGCTCACTAAATCTAAAATCCCCCTCACCTCCCTAAACTTAATCTCCTGATTGCTCCCTAAACCTAAAATCTCCCTCCCCTCTCTAAAATTAATCACCCAATCATGTCCTAAACCTAAAATCCCACTCTCCTTCCTAAACCTAAAATTCCCTTCCCTTCGTAAAGCTAAAATTCACCTTCCCATTTCCCTTCCCAACTTACCTAACCTGCGAGCACTTCCCGAATTCCTTCCCTATCAAACAAGCAGTTGTGTACAGCAGCTGATGAACAGCTAATCAGACCTTGGTCACTTTAGATGCAGTAAAAACTCCATCCCTCTGTGCTACAAACTCAAACATTCCATTTTTTTAAATATGTGCCTTAGGATTTTACACATCCAGCATATCTACCATGAACTCAGGCAGACAGGGGCATCAGTTTAGCATCTTAATTTAAATAAGTATACATGCGCACAGACATAAATTATATTTATTTAACATTTGTTTACCAGGAAAGTCCAACTTGGAACAAAGCAAATTTTCAGCAGAGGCCCAGGGAGAAATGCTCCAGACAAATGTCTTTGTAACGGGTCTATATTAGATGAACAAAAGTTCATCTTAGCGAACACTCACATGAGCGAAAATTGCAGAACTCGAAACCACAATTGTGAGATCGCGGTACAGTGATGATGGGAATATTTGCCCTTTCCTCACTGTAGTGCGATCTCGGAGTTGGAATATATATTTAGGGGGGTACAGCCCCCCACAATTGCAGTTTTGAGTTCCTGAATTTTTGCTAAGATGAACTTTCATTCATCTAATATAGACCCTTTGTAACATGGGAGGAAACCAAAGCATCTAGAGGAAACCTACACGAACGCAGGGAGGATATGCAGACTCCACACAGAAGGCACGCAACTGAGAATCAAACCAGAGAACCTCTTGTTGTGAGGTGATAACGCAACCACTGCACCATCCATTATTTCATTACTGCTATAATTTATAGAAACTAACTAGGGCAGGGAAAAGGTGACGGCAAGCCTAGCATAAGTTGTCAGGGACACGATCAGCAGGTGTCAATGGTGTGAATGTGTAGTACCAGTATTGATTTATGATGTCACAAGGATATTGCGGCTTCATAAATGAGTGCCGAAGGAGCAGAGAAGAGGTTTTTTTGGTCTGGTTTTGTTCCTCATCTTTTGTCTTTCATTCAGAGGAGTTGACAAAATAGGGATCTGTACAAAGTGTCAAATGAGCTAGATACAGTTCTGATAACTTTATTCTATTCTTTTATGTCATTTATCATATACTTCACAATCAAAGGTCTGTGAAAATGGTTTCTATAGCAATAACCCACGCCTGGGTGTGGGTAATGCTAAATTTACCCACGGTTGGCGTGGTTTGGTCCCGAGAAGCCAACCGTGGGTAAATATAGCATACCCACACCCAGAAGTAATTATTGCTATATCACGACATTATTTAAGAAAAGAAACTGTTACTTTTCTTAAATAATGGCATAGTATAATGCCTGTTTACTGCCCTTCCGCAGATGTCTTGGCATCCGCGGCAGTTCTGATGTACTGCGCCTGCGGTACATCAGAGTGGTATAAAGCAACGGAGAAAGCAAGATCTCCGTTGCTTTTTTTATGTCTCGCTATGTTAAATGAGTTTAACATAGCGAGACAGTTTTAAAATAAAGCAACGGACATCTCCGTTGCTTATTTAAACTGTCTCGCTATGTTAAACTCATTTTAAAGCGCGAGACTAAAAAAGCAACGGAGATCTTGCTTTCTGCTGTTAAGCTTACTGTCTCGCTATGTTAAATGGGTTTAACATAGCGAGACAGTGTGTTATACTAATGGAAAAGTCCGGGCGACGGACCTTTTTCCATTAGTATAACTTCGGGCCAATCAGCGTGCACGTTTTGGGGGGATCATGGTATAATACAGGTTTTTACCTTTTTAAATACACAAAGATGGAAAAGAGTTGCATAAAAGTAAAATTCACAGCTTTGTAGTTTTAGTTGTATCTGCTGTCTCTTATTAAAATTAAACATATTCTAGACAGCATCTGTAAAATAAAACAGAATGTTATAAAATATGTTTTATTGTAAAATATCAGGATAGTTGCCATTTTTATTTTTAAACATGACACAGCTGACAAAATCATGACTATTCTGTAAAAAGAAAGACAGGTAGCAACCCTTTCAGAAACTTTCTGAAAGCTCTGCATGCTATGTAAACAATAATCACATTCTATATTTAGAAAAACAGCTTTTCTAACTTAGTTGGCATATAAGAAGCCAGCAATATTATTTACCTTTTAATTAGTCTGTTGGTTAAGCCTGGCTCAGAAGTATGCTTATTGGGGCTAATTGAAGAGACTTCTCTTAATTAGTATATAAATATTAATGGAGCTGCTTTAGATTGTGCTGTGTAATTAGATAGCCAATATCACTGGATCATATTTAATCAAGGGGGTGTCAGGGTTATTTCCAAAGAGATCACTATATCAGTTTCACCTCACTTCACTGACAAATGTAACCCTTTTGTGAAGTGTCTGATTATGCTGTCAAAGTTGCCGGCCTTATTTCTATTTTTTTATATATTCATTAAAAATGTCATATGATGATAAAAAATGGTTTATATCTATGTACCCTGAGAAGCTGGAAAGAACAGATAATTTTTAGCAATGTGTTACACAAGGAAATAGTTTAAAACAGGAAGGGTAAATTGTTACAGTATAATATTATACCGGGATTCATTCTGCAGACATCAGCTACTGTAACAATAAGTGATTTGTTCAGAAATATTTTTAATTACAGTTAAACCTTCTGATACTAGTAGTAATGCATCATAAACTCTTTTCATTGTAGTACAGTGCAAATAGTTAGCAGAGGTGTGGGGATCACAGTCTTCCCCCCAACACACGCATGGGGGGTGTACATTGCAGATCCCATGTGTTGCTCGAGTGAGCTGTAATGTGACTTGACGCATTTTAAGTGAATATGTTTATGCTAAAAGCAAATATCTTGCATACACTTATGCAACATTCCATTGTCTTTTTTTCCCCAAACACCTTTATTGAATTTTCACTTGTGCCATAAGCAAATTTGCATTCCGTTGTCTTATCCCACGCTTAGACATTCTGCACTTCAGTGAGCATTCTTACACTTAGCATAACAAAAAGATTCAGAAAGCAAAGGGGCATTCCCATGCTGTGGAATACCCCCAGTAATTGATGCCTCCTTATCCTTGTTAGTCACTGAAACAATACTTTGGTGTTCATACATGAGATTTTCATGCTTAGACCAACAAAATACTTTTTTCTAATGCATTTCAGACATGTTGGAGCTGCCTGTGATATAAAAGGTCACTCCTTATGTGATTACATCAAATGCTCTAACTCCCACAGTCATCTCCCTTAATTAAGCATTCTTCCTTAAGCCTGATCATACTACACCATTTAGCCCAATCAGAACCCTGATCATAACTCTCCATTATATTCCATCATTAATACTGCATTTGTAATGACTGCTCAGATGGAAGAACTTTTTCTTTTTGGATTAAGAAGTGTTAAAACTGAGGGAATTTTTGAGGCTATCATTGTGTAGAAATCATGTTATCATTTTCAGGCTATCTGACACATTCTTTTGCAGCTGAAGTATTTTGACAATATAGGAATGATACAAAAAAATCCATATTACTAGACAAAAAAAGTATTTCTGCCATCTACAGCAGAAACACCACAACAAGCCACAGAAGTTCTGGGCAGGTATTAATAAATTCCTCCACCCAGGGCAATCCACTACTCCAACCCCCTCAGCCCCTACCCAAAAATCACCAGAGTCTATTGCCAACAACTTCAACAGTTTCTTCACAGAAACCATCCAGGCCCTTGCTAGCAAACTTAAACCCACTTGTCCTAACACTGAAACCCTTAAACTCAGTGACAGTCTCTCCTTTAGCTTCCAAAAAGCTCTGACTTCACTCATTAGAGCCCTAATTAAAAAACTCAAACCAGCCACCCTTTCAGCTGACCTCCTCCCTGCAGACTACCTGCAAAAAGCCGCTGATGTCGTAGCATACCCTGTTACTATTTTGATAAACAGAACCATAACTGAAGCCTCTATATGGAAAAAATCCCATGTCATACCACTCCATAAAGGTGGCAGCTCCATTGAACTGTCAGACTATAGACCAATAGCTATCCTTTCCCCTCTGGCTAAAATTATGGAAAAGTGTATCCATAAACAACTCTTACACTACCTTATCCAAAATAATCTTCTGGCCAACTTCCAGCATGGATTTAGACCACCGCACAGTACCACCTCAGCCCTCCTCTCCTTTTCTAATGTCATAAATTCTAACCGTAACAACAACAAACTATCTTCTGCCCTGTTTCTTGAGCTTTCCAAGGCCTTTGACATGGTAAACCACCAGCTACTCTTACTTACCCTAAATAAAATATCCCTAAATAACCATGCTATACAATGGTTTCAATCTTATCTTAGTGGAAGACAGCAGGCTGGCCTTTGGCAGGACAAACTCTCCACCCTTCTCCCCATTACCTTTGGTGTCCCTGAAAGCTCCATATTAGGTCCCCTTCTTTTCTTCCTCTTTATCAATGACCTCCACACTGTAATCACAGACGCAACCTGTATACAATATGCCGATGACTCCACCCTGATTTGCTCAGCCTCTACTCCTACAGATCTCCTTAGTTTAACCCAGAAAACCTTTAATACAGTGGAAAACTGGATCTCTAATCAACAGCTGATATTAAACCCTAATAAAACAAAGCTGTTGCTCTTCTCCCCTACTCGCAAATCCTCTCAACCTTCATTTACTATAACATCTAACAACGTGACCATAATCTCACCAGATATGTATACCAAACTCCTGGGTGTTATAATAGACAACAACCTCAAATATGATATGCATGTAAACCAAACTATTAAAACTGTTTATAAAAAACTTGGCTCCCTATACAAAAACAAACCTTTTCTCACCCCTCTAGCTAGGACTGCCATTGCCCATACCCATCTGCTTTCAACTCTACTCTATGCCTCACCAGTACTCACTATATTGAACAAAACTGATCTCAGCAAACTCTCTAGCTGCTACAATCAAATTGCTAGGTTTGCCACAGGAACTCCCTACAGGACACAACATTGTCAAAACCTACACTTCTTAGGATGGCTAGAACTCCCCAGGCTAATTCAATTTAATCAACTTAATGTAGCATTCAAGGTTATTAACCATCCAGAAAAAATGCCCTCCCTTAAAAACATTATCCATTCCTACAAAAATGCTAGGCCTCTTCGTTCCACTACAAAACGTTTGGTTCAATCTGTTAAAGCTAACAACCTACCTGGAGAATCTTTGTTTGCAAATTCAGTAGCAAAACATGGAATTCGCTCCCATCTGAACTTACTCTGAACTCCTCCCTTAATCAGTTAAAAAAAAATCTAACCCAGTATTTTAAAACTCACTGGTTATGTCCTTGCTCTAACCCTGACTAAAGCCTCATCTACTTCCATATCCCTGCAGTTTCTTATTCATAGCAACTAACCTCTTACATTAAAAGTTTTGAAAAGAGAAACTGTAATATCTTTGCAGATACTCTGTATATAAGCTGCACCTATAGGTTTGATAAGAGAAACTGTAACATACTTGTATATATTTATGTATATAAACTGTATTCTTCATAAGCTTGAAATGTGAGACTGTAACTTGTATGTTAATACATTTGTGCATATACTGTAACTTGCTTGTCTTTATCTGTTTGTAAGTTTGGAACTTTTCTTCCTGGGCCTCCCCTGAAAATGGACATGTATCCAGTTAGACTATCCCAGTCAACAAATGCAAAATAAAATAAATAAATAAAATAAATAATAAGTATATAACATGGCTTTTTTTTTCTTTGCAGACGTCATATGTTGATCTACAACAGTGCAGTGTGCATTTCTGCCTGCTCTATGCCCTCGTAACCACATCTCTTTTGATAGGGTACTAGCCATTCATGCAGTAATGTCAAAACGTGAAGGCTTCTTTTATCATACAGATGACTGACTGTAATTAACAGATATCATCACTGATGTATTTCAAATCATCTTCATTGATATGTTGCATATCTTGCATAAATGTAAGTTTATTTCTTTAGTAGCCATGTTTTACATAAGTAGTCGCACATCTGTACAACTGTCAGTTCCTTAATCAAGCCCATCTTCTGCAATGGATTATTTTGTTGATTTTGGCTGACTTTCCAAAAGTTTTGTAACCTCAAATATTGTCATATTGATCACAATACCTGTGTTTGATAAAGTTTAAAATGTTCTGAGAGATGTTATGTGACTTGCACATATATGTGCTACATATAGCTATATATATATATATATATATATATATATATATATATATATATATATATATATATATATCTATATATATATATATATATATATATATATATATATATATATATATATACATATATATATGGATCTACTTTACATGGTCGACATTTCAGAAAGCCGAAGACCATATGGCCGAGACCATATGATCGACTTTTGAAATGTTGATCATGTAAAAACAAAAAAAACCACAACACTCACTTACCTTCACATTGCTAGCAGAGGTGCACGTTCCGTGGGGGGCCATGCCCCCCACACACCCCTCGGAACTTAAATATACCAACTCCAAGATCGCACTACATTGCAGAAGATGGAAATCTTTCCATTCAGCACTGTACGGAGATGTCCCTTCCACATGGTTGACATTTCAAAAGTCGATCATATGGTCTCAGCCATATGGTCTTCAGCTTTCTGAAATGCTGAGCATGTGAAGGGGACCCCTATATATATATATATATATATATATATATATATATATATATATATATATATATATATATGGGTCTACTTTAAAACACTTATCATTTTGTTGACTTTCAAAACACCAAGACCAAAACGTCAGAAATTTACAATCACGAACTCCTGGAACATTATATTCCCCTTCTGGAGAGTAATCATTTGGCCACCAATGATAACATTATGAATGGAAACAAATTACACCCACAGGAGTAGGGGGTTTTGCTCCCCACACCCCCCCCCTCCTTAAATATACCAACTCCAAGATTGTACTACAGCGGAGAAAGGGCAAAGTTCACCATGGTGGCCAAATGGCTAGTTTCCCAGAGAGAAAATAAGATGTTCTGGGAGTTTGTGATTGTAAACTTCCAACATTTTTGTCTCGCTGTTTTGAATGTTGATGAAATGGTAAGCCAACATTATAAAGGGGACCCAAGGCAGGAAGAGAGGAGAAAGGCTAGGACTGTGGTAGTGAGGGTCGGAACTTTGAATGTTGGCAGTATGACTGGTATAGGGAGAGAGCTAGCTGATATGATGGACAGAAGGAAGGTTGGTATATTGTGTGTGCAAGAGACCAGATGGAAGAGGAGTAAGGCTAGGTGTATGGGAGATGGGTTCAAATTGTTTTACCATGGTGTGGATGGCAGGAGAAATGGCATAGGAGTTATTCTGAAGGAACAGTATTCTAAGAGTGTTTTGGAGGTAAAAAGAGTGTTGGATAGAGTGATGTTTATGAAGCTGGAAATTAATGGTGTAATGATGAATGTTGTTAGTACATATGCTCCACAAGCTGGGTGTGCTATGGATGAGAGAGAAAAATTTTGGAGTGAATTGGATGAAGTGGTTATGACTGTACCCAAGGGTGAGAGAGTGGTGATTGGAGCAGATTTCAGTGAGCATGTTGGTGAAGGGAACAGAGGGGATGAGGAAGTGATGGGTAGGTATGGTGTTAAACAAAGGAATGCAGAAGGTCAGATGGTAGTGGATTTTGCGAAAAGGATGGACATGGCTGTGGTGAATATGTATTTTAACAAGAGGGAGGAGCATAGGGTGACATACAAGAGTGGAGGAAGATGCACACAAGTGGATTATATCTTATGTAGGAGGGCCAGTTTGAAGGAGATTGGAGACTGTAAAGTGGTGTCCGGGGAAAGTGTAGTTAGGCAGCATAGGATGGAGGTTTGTAGGATGACGTTGGTGATCAAGAAGAGGAGGTGGAGTGTGCGGGCAGCACCAAGGATCAAATGGTAGAAATTGAAAAAGGGTAATTGTGAGGTGGAGTTCAGGAATGCGTCAAGATAGGCACTGTGTGGCAGTGAAGAGTTACCAAATAGCTGAGTAACTACAGCAGAGCTAGTAAGGGAGACTGCTAGAAAGGTGCTTGGTATGAAATCTGGACAGAGGAAGGACGACAAGGAGACATGGTGGTGTAATGATGAAGTACAGGAGAATATACAGAGAAAGAGGTTGGCAAAGAAGTGGGATTTTCAGAGAGATGAAGAATGTAGACAGGAGTATAAGGAGATGAGGTGCATGGCAAAGAGAGAGGTGGCAAAGACTAAGGATAAGGCATATGAAGAGTTGTATGAAAGGTTGGACACTAAGGAGGGAGAAAATTACCTGTACCGACTGGCTAGACAGAGGGACCGAGCTAGGAAAGATGTGCAGCAGGTAAAGGTGATAAAGGATAATGAGGGAAACATACTCA
Organism: Protopterus annectens; assembly: GCF_019279795.1. Lineage (NCBI taxonomy): Eukaryota > Metazoa > Chordata > Ceratodontiformes > Protopteridae > Protopterus > Protopterus annectens. The sequence goes on along the minus strand of NC_056744.1, from coordinate 1,076,571,344 downwards.
CAAGCGAGAAGAGTGTGTTGAGGAGATGGAAAGAGTACTTTGAGGGGTTAATGAATGAAGAGAATGAGGGGAAGAGAAGGTTGGATGATGTAGGGATAGTGAATGATGAAGTACAATGGATTAGCAAGGAGGAAGTAAGAATAGGATGAGGATGAAGAATGGAAAGGCTGTTGGCCCAGATGACATACCTGTGGAAGCATGGAGGTGTTTAGGTGAAATGGCAGTGGAGTTTTTAACCAGATTGTTTAATGAAATCTTGGAAAGTGAGAGGATGCCTGAGGAATGGAGAAAAAGTGTTTGGTACCGATTTTTAAGAATAAGGGTGATGTGCAGAGCTGTAGTAACTACAGAGGGATTAAACTGATCAGTCACAGCATGAAGTTATGGGAAAGAACAGTGGAAGCTAGGTTAAGAAGGGACGTGATGATTAGTGATCAGCAGTATGGTTTCATGCCGGGAAAGAGAACTACAGATGCGCTGTTTGCTCTGGGAGTGTTGATGGAGAAGTACAGAGAATGTCAGAAGGAGTTGCATTGTGTTTTTGTAGACTTAGAGAAAGCATATGACAGGGTGCCTAGAGAGGAGTTGTGGTATTGTATGAGGAAGTCAGGAGTGTTAGAGAAGTATGTAAGAGTGGTACAGGATATGTACGAGGGTAGTGTGACAGCGGTGAAGTCTACTGTGGGAGTGATTGATGCATTTAAGGTGGATGTGGGGTTACATCAAGGATCAGCTCTGAGCCCTTATTTGCAATGGTGATGGACAGGTTGACAGACGAGATCAGACAGGAGTCCCCATGGACTATGATGTTTGCAGATGACATTGTGATCTGTAGTGAGAGTAGGAACAGGTGGAGAAGACCCTGGAGAGATGTAGATATGCTCTAGAGAGAAGAGGAATGAAGGTCAGCAGGACTAAGACAGAATATATGTGTGTGAATGAGAGGGAGGATAGAGGAATGGTGAGGATGCAAGGAGTAGAGGTGGCAAAGGTGGATGAGTTTAAATACTTGGGGTCAATAGTTCAGAGTAACGGTGAGTGTGGAAGAGAGGTGAAGAAGAGAGTACAGGCAGGATGGAGTGGGTGGAGAAGAGTGTCAGGAGTGATTTGTGACAGACGAGTACCTGTAAGAGTAAAAGGGAAGGTCTACAAGAGGGCAGTGAGACCAGCTATGTCATATGGGTTGGAGACTTTGGCATTGACAAAAAGGCAGGAGTCTGACCTGGATGTGGCAGAGTTAAAGATGTTAAGATTTGCACTGGGTGTGACAAGGGTGGACAGGATTAGGAATAAGTATATTAGAGGGTCAGCCCAAGTTGGAAGGTTTGGAGACAAAGCCAGAGAGGCAAGATTACATTGGTTTGGACATGTGCTGAGGAGGGATGTTGAGTATATTGGGAAAAAGATGCTAAGGATGAAGCTACCAGGTAACAGGAAAAGAGGAAGGCCTAAGATAAGGTTTATGGATGTGGTGAGAGAGGACATGCAGGTGGTTGGTGTGACAGAGCAAGATGCAGAGGACAGGAAGAAATGGAAACAGGTGATCCACTGTGGAGACCCCTAATGGGAACAGCCAAAAGATGATATATATATATATATATATATATATATATATATATATATATATATATATATATATATAGATAGATATATATATAGATAGATATATATAGATATATATATATATATATATATATATATATATATATATATATATATATATATATATATATATACATGGCATTTTTGCATATACGTCTGTCATGTCATTCTGTTTATGTTTTCATAACAGAAGAACACTGCTGCAGCCAGGGCACCTTCAAGGAGGACAAGAATAAGGTGCTTGTGAAGGCCATGTTCATATATTTCACAGCTCTTTCAGGCTGAACAGGTTCAAAACATACCTCTCAACCATACAAAATTCCTTGGTAACAAAATTCCTTGGTATTTTCCAGTTTTGAGGGTGAAATCATAGGATCATAGGAAATTACTAGGCTAGTGGACATGAGGTCCTTACAAGCCTAGCCAAGAACTTAGCCCATGTTCCAAGTCAGCATCAGATGCCCCTGTCCAGCAGAGACACAGGTGGAATCCCAGCAGTGTATTTTCTGTTGGGGTTCCATGAATTTCCAAATGGCCCCTTCAATTCCCGCTTTTTTTTTTCCTTTCACATCCCTCATCTGTCCAAAACATCCTTGCTTTTGCCTCATATTTAATTCATGTCAATCATAAATTTATGATAAATCACTGAAGTTTATAGCAGACTTTAATGACATACAGTAGGACCTATTTTTCAGAAAATGCAAGCTGATGCAAAATCTTTTTCTGGAGCTTTTCTCCCCGGGCCTCCACTGAAAATGGGCTCTTTTTAGGCCCAGTGGACTTCCCTGGTCAACAAACGGAAATAAATAAATAAATAACTACAATTTTGGTCTACTAACTTTTTTTTTAAATATTTAAAACTGTTCCTGATTTTAGCCCTGTATGCCCACCCATTGTTAGCTTTGTCCAGAATTCTTTTGCAAAAAAGTTGAGGTACAGTTTCCCCACAGATTAATGAGTGATTCCCCCCACAGTCCTGTAATAAAAATGGCATCCTGTACAGAATTAATTACTCTGCCTTGCCCTCATGGAGAGCCAGTACTTCTGACTTGGATTAAGCTAGTAATCGGAAAAATCAACAAACAAAATGGTAACACTAACCTGAAATTCACCTTTTTAGCTCCGTTACTAAATGCAACCCAATTTCACAGTTATTTTTTGCTCTTCCCCTTTGTAGTTTCTGTTCTTCTCTTTGCAAACACAAAACACCTATTCTATAATGCACTGCTGATCACAGGACTATAGCATTAAAGGAGCAGTGCACGATACTTAGATGTTGCAGAAAGCATCAGTTGGTGGCATTGTGACTAACTGGAGGCTTGTTCATTAATTATATAACTACAAGTTCAGTTGCTGTGTGTGTCTAAGCTACAGAATTATCTTTCCAATCAATTGTCTAATGCGAATGGGTGAACTCATGAGTTGTGGGCCTACTTTACAATGCTCCCCCCTTAGATGATAAAGTGGTGTAGGAATGGTAGTTAAAGTGTGTAATCTCTGGAGTCTTGTCAGTACGACAACAGAAACATAAAAAAAATGTATAGTCTGAAAAAGAATGTAGTTTACACAAGTATATGACCAGAAAATCTCAGTTTGTACATAAAATCCCTATACCGGTAGAAAAACGAGTGTCCTAGTTTCCGTGATATCTATGTCTACATGATCTATAGAGAGAAAGGCACACAGAATTACGCATATAGGTAGAGTTACCACCTGTCCATCTTTGCACAGGACAGTTCCTGTTTGGGCAGTTGTGTCCTGTGGAAAAAATAAAAATAAAAAATGGCAAATGTCCTAGGATTTTCAGACAAAAATATTTCTTAAAGTTTTCTCTCACAGGTGCATAAAACAATTATTTTGTGCCTGAAACACACAAATGTCATATGAAACATCATATGCAGCTGAAATGTTACAGGAATAAGCTTTTATTTTGGCAAAACAAGTGAAGTTCAGTCTTTTACTGTGACTCTGGGTCTGGTTTGTCCTGCAAAATATCATGTTTCTACAAAGCATACCTCTCAACTGTTTAGATTTTTTGCTTCATATTTTTGATCTGTCCCTCATAAAATTTATGTCAAACCCCACCCAGGTCAGCCAATTCCCTGCCCACCACTAACCTCAACAGACCTTAAACATGTCCACTGACTTGCTTTTTCTGAAGGATATTTGTTGTTTCAGATTTTGTCCTTCAATTTGCTTTTGAATGTTGGTATCCCAGAATTCCATTGGAGTGGGCAGAATTTCATAATTATGCCTGCATATTTTATGCTAATCAGTGTCCAGATTTTTTGCCAAAAAGGCAGGAGTCAGAGCTTGACATGGCAGAGATGAAGATGTTAAGATTTGCACTGGGTGTGACAAGGATGGACATGATTAGGAATAAGTATATTAGAGGGTCAGCCCAGGTTGGAAGGTTTGGAGACAAAGCCAGAGAGGCAAGATTACGTTGGTTTGGACATGTGCTGAGGAGGGATGCAGAGTATATTGGGATAAAGATGCTAAGGATGAAGCTGCCAGGTAACAGGAAAAGAGGAAGGCCTAAGTTAAGGTTTATGGATGTGGTGAGAGAGGACATGCAGACAGTTGGTGTGACAGAGCAAGATGCAGAGGACAGGAAGAAATGGAAAGAGTTTATCTGCTGTGGCGACCCCTAACGAGAGCAGCTGAAAGAAGAAGTGTCCAGATTTTTTGCCACTTGTACTTCCTTTTCATGGGCCTTTGTCCAGATTTTGATGTTTCCAGGTTGAGAGCTATCCAGACAGTTGAAACTGTTTGCTAGACTCGCAGAATAACTGCCACATACTTTAAACAAGAAACAGTTTAAACACTGCAGTAATAAATTGTTTCGTAATTGACCTCAGAGCAAAGAATTGAAGAACACATTTACTAATAAGTTCAGCTGTCAGTCCATTCTATGGATGGTAAAATACAACCTTTTGCTTTCCAACAGCTTTTGCCCCCACGTATGCCAACTTGGCTATGGGCCTCTTTGAGACTGAATATCTATATAGAAATATTTTTTTATCCTAGGCATGTCATTAGATATTATAGTTTTATTGATGACTTGATATTTTTGGTACAAGGGGGCCAGCCTCTTGTTGAGAATTTTATTTCTGAGTTACATAGGAATATATTTTATTTAGAATTTGATGGCCTTAAAGTAGGGACTTGTATATCCTTTATGGATGCTACACTGAATATTGTGCATGGTAAAAATTTGGATACATCAGTTAATAGAAAGTTTGATGAAGGGATACAGTATGTACATGGACAGAGTTGTCATCCCCCCCCCCCCCTCCATACACTGGAGGCATTGCCTTTTAGTGAATTTCTTAGGATTTTTAGGCTATGTAATAATTATTATGTGTTTAGAAAATAATTAAATAAAACCATTGAGATGTTTGAGTGAAGGGGTTATAGTAATGAGTTAATTGATAAAAGCTGTAAAAAAATTATTGAAAGTAATTACCGAAGAACAAGAGGTAGTATTTATAAGGTACCTACTGTTTCTCTTAAAAATAGGACGAGAGAACAATTTGATACTTTGTATTTTGTAACTACATACAGCTGTCTGAGTATTGAAATAACTGGTGAGGTATTATTGGGAATATTTCAGTTTCTCTTGGTAATGTGACAGTTTGGTTGAAGGAAAAACTGGGGTTTTCTTTCAGAAGAGGGAAAAATATTCAAACCTTTATAGTAAGGAACAAATTCACTATGCCTCTGTAAAAGAAAACACAAAGATCAATGCACGTTAGGTTCAAGCAAGGCACCCTTTATTACTTGCAGCAAGGAGACAAAGCATGTAGGTACAAGGTTTGTCTGATTTTCCATAGTTCAGCCTACAGTTTTTATACACTTTTTTGCAAGTTCACAGAAAGATGCTATTATTAGATTTGCTGCTGACATGGTCAGATAATTGCTGTCTTGCAAAAACATATTTGAGAAAAACAACCTGGCCTTGGGCTTGTTTCAGCTTTCCTTAGTTTCTCACAATTCTTTCTCTAGTTCTGATATGATACATTCAAGGTACAGTCCTGGCCTCAATACACATTCTGCTGACCATGGTGAATTTACAGACATCCATTGTTCTTTTTTCAGAGCTTCTAGCAGCTGCATATTTTCGCACAGAATAAGCAGAATAAATGTATTAACTCCTTTTAACCCTTAATGCACCAAGCCTGCATATTGCAGTTAAATATTTCAATACACTAAGCCTACATATTGCATTGCAGTTATACATTTTCCTAACATTTCCCCCCTTTTAATACTTTGTTCTACTTTCAAAACAAGCATAAGCAGTTTTTCTTCCCTTAACCATTTCCCACTCAGGATTTGCAGTTAGAGAGTCATTCAGTTCAAGCTTGTGAAAGTATTTCTTCAGATTTTAATCAGTACCTCTAACTCTACATTCTGATATAAAGTCTTTGAAATTGAAGCTTCTATGAAATTTTCAACTAGTCTTTTTATACAGGGGATGCAGCAGCATCCACACACCATTAGTAAGGCTGCCCCTACACAGATGGCAATCAGAATGTTCATCAAGATGCTGCCCCAACCCCCGAACCATTTTTGGAAAAAGTCTGTCAATGAATTCGGTCCTGATTTGGTCATAGCCGACACTTGCTGAATTATTTTGAGATGGCTGTCTATTTCATGTTTGTTGTCAGGAATAAACGAACAGCACTCCTCCTGGATTAAAGCGGACAAACCTCCTTTCGCCGCTAGGGTGAAGTCGAGAGCCATGCGATTTTGAAGCACCACTGTCCTCATGGCTGTGAGTTCATCAGTCACCAATTCTAGGGTGGAAAAAGTCGCATTACTCATTGTTTCAAGAAGTTTGAATAGTTTTCTCAGCTCCCAGATCAATTTCACTGCTCCGTATGCTGGTATTATGCCCGCCCAAGATATGACATTATCACCCAGATCCATGTGCGACAGTCCTTTGTCATTCACATGGGCTAAATCATGGTGATATATCCAGGATGCATCAACTTGTCCCACCAGATTAGCGGGTTTCTTGATTTCTCGAACATTTCGAATTTTACCCTGGGGTAGTGTCGATACATGTCGTATTGCTGGAATCAGATATGCCAGAAAACAGCTTCCAGACCAATTGCCTGGTAGCCATTTATATGCTCTATCACCTCACATGAAGTAGCAGTCAAGAATTGCGACTGAGATGTTGCTGAATTTATAGTTGCCGGGCTTTTGTTGGGTCATAGCCCAGAATATTTTACTATACACAATTTGATTTTCATCGACCGTTTTCTTTCTTTCAGTGGAGTCATTGCTATTGCCAACTTGCAATTGATGGCCCTCGTTTGTCGTGGTGCAGGAATTTCCAGTACAGTAATGTATCACTGCCATGTTACAGGTGCTATTTCCAACCTCTGTTTTTCCGAAGTTTTGAAAGCACACTGTTCCTTTTTGCCTTGGGTAAGAAAGGGTCACTCTTTTAATTGATGTCACATTCACTGCATCTTTCAGCAGTGCTTGCCAGGTTTGGTTCATATTTAAGGGAATCTGTATTAAGGGTATTCCTCCATGTGCAGTAGGAATAGCTGCACAGACCCAGCAACTGGAGATATTGAGGGTGTCTGCATAAGCGTGCTTAATAGCCTGATAAGTATTGGAATTTGGGTGCGACTTTGCACGTTTACTTCGTTCTACTTGTGTGGCAGAGAAAAGAAATGGCCACAATAAAAAGATTATTGCTACCAGTACAGTTAACAGGATGGTCATGCAATATTTCTGCAGGAATGATTGCTCTGCATTCCTGTTTTCTCTGGTTCCTCCAAACAGATGTATTTGGATCTTTCTTGCTTCCGTCATCTTCGCCTAGGACACGTGATCTTACTCTCTGCCCTATAGGACCTTAGCACCAGTGATTGCTTCACTGGGTTTGAGACGGATCAGTTCCTATTGATCTGACCCCCCTTTGTAGCCAGACTTTTGTGCTTAGGGTCCCGATGGAGAGGTAAGGTCTTTTTCCAGCTCGAAGTTCTTCACCAACTTGCAGTGCGTCAGATGTATCCACAAAGCTCGCTCTGCTATTTTGACTGCAGTAGGTGTTGAAAGAAGCACCTGGTAGGGACCTTCCCACTTTGGTGATGCCCAGTTATATCGCTTCACGATTTACATAGGTTCATAGGTTGGTACTAGGCTATCAGCCCTAGGGCCTATACAAGCCTAGCCATAACAATTCCCTGGCTATTTCTTCCCACACTATTTACTTCCCTGGACCCCTGTCTAGCAGGGCGACTGACGTGATCCCCAGGGTGAATTTCCTTTCTCCCATCCACACCCAGTCTCCTGGCGTCACTGCCACTTCCGATGTTTCGGTTTGTTTTTGACCTGAAACAGAATTAAACTGCAACAGATGTTTAGAACTCAACAACTTTTTCATATATTCAGCTAACGTAAAATCAGCTTCCTGGTCTGATGACATGAGAGGTTTCCACTAGGGTGTATAATAAGCCCTCCCATACAGCTTCTCGAAAGGAGTCAGTCCTTTTGCTGTAGGGACGGTTCTCATGTTCAACAGTGCCAGGGGTAAACAGTACAGCCAGGTTTTCCCTGTCTCAGCTATCAATTTCCTCAGTTTGCTTTTCAGCATACCATTATGTCTTTCAACCAGCCCTGCAGACTGCGGATGATATGCACAATGTTTTTTTTAAAGAAATACCAAAAAACGTACTCAGCTGTTGTATGGTTTGATTTACAAAGTGCGTACCATTGTCACTATAGATTCTCTCCGGAATGCCGAACCTAGGAATAATTTCCTTAACAAGTACTTTTGCCACTGTAACTGCATCTGGGTTTTTGGTTGGAAAGGCTTCCACCCATCTGGAAAACATATCTATAATGTCAAGGCAATACTTCTTATTCTCACATTTGTTCAATTCTATGAAAACCATACAGATAGTGTGAAACGGATATGGTGGTGTGGGAAAACTCCCTTGCTTGGGCTTTATCACCCCCTGTGCATGGTGTTTGTTACAAATCTGACACATTAAACAAAATTTTTTAGAATAGTTTGTAAATCCGTACATTGTGAACACCTGGTTTACCAACTGTATCATCCCCCCTGTTGAGACATGGCACTGCCCATGGCTCAACAATGCCGCATAGCGGAACAAATTATAGGGTAGTATTGGTTTCCCTTCCTTAGAGATGTACAACCCCTTTTCGAGGATTGCTCCTCGTTTTATCCATTGCTGTTTTTCAGCTTGTGTAGTGAATGTCTGCATTGTTTTTAACATATCCAGATTCAGAATTTCAGAGGGTTGTAATTCCTTGTTTAAAAGAAATACTTCTGTAGCTACTTGTTTTGCAGCTGTATCAGCTCTTGCATTACCTTTTGAAATCCTATCTTGTTGCTTGGTGTGAGCTGCAAATTTGCAAATGGCCACCTTCTGAGGTAACTGAATAGATTCTAAAAGATCTAAAATAAACTGTGCATGATTTATAGGTTTGCCAGTAGATGTTATCATTCCCCGGTTTTTCCACTGTTGTGCAAACACATGTACAGTGGAAAAAGCGTACTGGCTATCAGTAAAAATGTTTACACATTTACCCCTTGCTAAGGTACATGCCCGTGTCAGGGCAATCAATTCTGCTGCCTGTGCAGATAAATTGTGTGGTAAGGATTTTGCTTCTACAACCTCAGTATCAGAGACTACTGCATATCCTACTAGGTTATGTCCTGCAGGACCCCTTTTGCATGAGCCATCCATGTAGTATGTCACCCCGGCATCCACCAAGGGGACATCTGTGAGATCTTTTCTAGGTAATGTCTTTTGCTCGATTACCTGCAGGCAGCGATGCGGTGTGCCGTCTGCAGGGGTCAGGAGCAGAGTAGAAGGGTTCAAAGTCATGCATCGTTCAATTGTCATATGAGGTTGGCTCAACAATATAGTCATGCAGGAGAGATGCCTAGCAGGGGAAAGATATGCCACCTTTTCTTGTAGCAAAATAATCGTGACTGCGTGGGGTACCCTCAGAGTGAGGGGGTGGAACAAGACTACTGAGGCCGAAGCTTGCACTGCCATCGCTGCTGCAACTACTGCCTGCACACAGTGTGGTAAGGACCGTACCACTGGGTCTAATTGTGATGAATAGTAAGCAATGGGGCGTTGCTTATCCCCATGTTGCTGTGTTAGTACTGATGTCATATAATCCTGCTTGCAATCTACAGTCTGGAAAACCGTTTATGATAATTTGGTAATCACAGAACTAGAGAGGACGCTATTAATTGTTTCAGTTTACAAAAGGCAGATTCTGCCTCTGATGTCCATTGTAACAACTCCTGTGCTGCAATAGGCTTCTTATATATAAGATCAGTTAGGGGTGCAGTTTCCAAGGCATAGTTTGGAATCCAGCTTCGACAGAAATTAGTCGTTCCCAAGAAGGACATAATTTCCTCCTTGGTGGTGGGTTTTGGTGCCTGCAAGATTGCCACTTTTCTGTCTTCATCTAGAGTTCTACCTTCCTTGGATATCACATATCCTAGGTACTTAACCTGTTTTCTCCAGAGCTCCAGCTTATCTTTGTTTACTTTATGTCCCTCAGCGGCTAAAAATCGTAGCAGTGCTACGGTATCTTCCCTACAATCCTGCAGGGTGGAGGCCGCCAACAAAATGTCATCAACATAAAGTATGACCTGACTACCCTTTGGTGGATTAAGCCTTGCCAAGTTACTTGACATTTCTTGTGACAATATCATAGGGCTCTCACAATATCCCTGTGGTAGTCACGTATATGTGTATCTTTTTCCCTGAAATGTAAATGCAAACCAATACTGGCTATCTGGGTGTATCGGTATTGAAAAGAATGCATTACTAATATCCACCACAGAAAAATATTTTTGTTGAGGTTTTAAGTTATTTAACAGAGTGTGTGGATCTGGCACTATAGGCACCCTTGGTACTACTGTGTCATTCACAGCTTGCAAATCCTGGACCATACGCCATTCTCCATTGGCTTTTTTAACTGGAAATAGAGGTGTATTACACAGAGAATCGGGAGATTCCACTAGCACCCCTCCCTTAAGTAATGCTGCTATAATAGGTTTTATCCCTGCCTTTGCATCTTTATCTTTCCTTAAGGGGTATTGTCTTTTCTGTGGTCTAAATGCTGATTTCGGTGTGATATTAACTGGCCCTGCCATACGGATAAGTCCTACATCTGATTTCCCTGTTGACCAGAGAGTCTCTGATATATCTCGCAAGGTGTTTTCTTCCTCCTTCAGTAGGAGCGTCCATCAGCTGTCTTCGAGAGAATGCAGGTGCACAGCTGAGTTGGTCTGTGTCACCCAATTCAATTTCTGTACTTGTATTCCCTGTCCTGACAGTTCCAGTTCTGTTTGTTTCTCCCATCTTGTGGCTTACTCCCCTAGGTCTGCCCACTGTATATTTTTATTCTTAGTCAAGCTAACATGTGGTAATCGATTAGATTTATAAAGTGTTAAAAATTCCTGGGGCAGCGAACAGCTGACTACACTATTCCTTTCTGTGTCCCAGTACAGGTTACGCAGTACCAATCTATTTGTATGATTCTTAAATAATCTTTCTTCATATTCCTTATCGGGTCCTGGTGTATTACAAAAATATAGGGTACAATGTAACAGGTGTTGTTTATCAATGTCGAGGGAGGGAAACTTACTGATGGCTACGTTCATCAGCTCCTTGGTCACAGTCCCTGGACCAGTTGTGACCAAGTCCTGACTATACCAATAAAATATTTCACCCCCCGATTGCACTGTAAAGGTGTCAGTTTGTTGCTGTGCTTCCATTCCCTGCATGGTTGGAACTACTGCTATGCCAAATAACTGCATGAGATCCCTGCCCAAGAGATTCACTGGGCACTTTGCAGAAACTACAATCTTACTTTTCTGTGTCGATCCCGAAACAGGATCAGTTATTGTAATATTGCGGGAGAGGGGCTCCCAATATAGCTGCCCATTAGCTGCTTTGACTAATATGTATTCAGATGATTCTGAGTTTTCTGGCAATTTGGAGGGGTGTATCAGGGTTCATGATGCCCCTGAGTTGCACAAAAATTTGACTTCCCTGCCTTCCACTGAAAGTATAACTTCTGGTTTAGTATCTGCTAAGTAGAGCCCCAAGCTCAATAAAGCCAAGTCTAGTACTTCATCTTCTACTTCACCGTCATCAATTCCCTGTACTTCCTCTATTTCCCTCACATTCTCATTTGTCCTTTCTGCACTAGCCCCTTCTAATGATTCCTGACTATCATATAGTCAGTCTTCACCTTCCTTGTCTTCCGTTGTTGCTTTCTTATTTTTCCTGCAATCCCTTGCCAAATGTCCCTTTACCACACTTGAAACATTCACCCCTTTTTTTACATCCTTCAAAGTCTTCTGATCGTTGATCAGACTACCTACCTCCCTGTGCATTTTCCCTGCCCTTCTTCCTGGGTGTACTACATAAACTTCTGCTCCATCCTCTACAGAAAATACTTGAGCCTTCTTTTTCTTTTTGCTATTGAAATGCCTTTCAGCATGCCTAGCATATTCGAGTAGTGATTGTAGCCTGCTAGTTCGATGATCAACCATATGTTTTGTAATAAAACTGCTTATAGGTGCACTACTACCTTTTAAAAATGCATTTTTCAACTGCTGTTCATATGGGGAATCTTGTTTTTGGTCTTTGGGGACCTGCATCCCACAGTGGTTGTTAAAACATTCCAGCAGCCTAGAGAAATATCGGTCAACTGTCTCACCCTCCTGTTGGATGCATTGATTAATACACGTCCAGTCTGCCCTAGGTTTCCATTTTTCAGAGATGCAGTCTGTAAGTCCTTTTACTCTAGCGTCTAAATCTGCACTGCTATGAGGAAGGGGTTTTTGTTCAGTATCATGAGGATTCCAATTGCCACAAATCATGTACCAATCTGGCCCTACAATTTGTCGAACTACCCTTTCTATTTCTTCCCCATTTAAATGATAACTTAGCCTCATTCCTTGTAAATCATCTGAAAATTTTCTAAAATTAATTTTCGGATGGGGAATCCCTTCTGTAGCTTTCCGGATATCTTCCGGAGTCCAGGGTTTATATACTAAGATGGTTGGATCCTGATTATCCTGCCCTGCCTGAGGGTTCAGTACTTCTATGAGTGGACATATTTCCTCTTCTTCTTCTCCCGCAGGTTGTGTGTCTTTAGATTTCTGCCATGACTCTCGATTACCTGCTTTTGTTCAGGACCTAGTTTCAATGGGATCCCTTATTTTAACTAGTTTCAGTTTTATAGCGTCCCTATCCTCAGTGACCACAGGATATAGTGGGGGTGGATCAACCTGTCTACTCACTCCATATTCTGGTAAGGGAGGGGGAGGCGGAGGTGCTGATGCTATTACTAGGTTGTTATCCTCCCTATCTAAAAACATTGTCTTTGAATCCTTGTACTTTTGGTCCCTACGGTTTACTTCCTCCAGCCACCTGTGTGCCTGGGGAATTCCTAACTTTCGTTGCTTTTTTACCTGACCTTTAGAATCAGTTTTAAGTTGTTTAATAAGTTTGATGAGTGAGGATTTTTCTAATTTTCTATCAAATCCGTATTTAATAACCCATTTTGAAAAGTATCTAACGTCTGCGCGCTGTGACTGCATATATTTTGCATCTTCCATTAACGGTGGGTCTCGGGGTGTTTTTGTACAGTTATTACCCATTTTCCTTTACCTTTGATTGTTACGTAACTTCACCTTGATTCTCTAGTTTTAACGTGTACCACGGATTTTGTTATAGTCTCTTCAGAATGACTGCCTAAAGTCTACTTATTCTGTTTTTCCTGATCTATGACAAGACAGTACCTTTTCTATCCCTGACTGTAAGAAAAATACAATCTGACAAAAAACAATACACATCTAGTCCCTGATCCTGAAACAGAAAAAAAAGTAGATTCACCTTACCTGAGCCCACGTGATTGATCGTCGATTCGCGGAAAACCCATCCTTCAGTCACAGATCAGAAAGTGGCTGGCCTCTTTTGACGACAATTCAGTCGGAGGACTTTACATATAAGAAGAACCAATTTGGTTTCTTCCCCGTATGGTTTCAACCACCTGGCCGTCTGATCCGAGGTGAAGAGAGGGTTTCTGGCTCGAGGGACCAATCTGTAAAAGAAAACACAAAGATCAATGCACGTTAGGTTCAAGCAAGGCACCCTTTATTACTTGCAGCAAGGAGACAAAGCATGTAGGTACAAGGTTTGTTTGATTTTCCATAGTTCAGCCTACAGTTTTTATACAGTTTTCTGCAAGTTCACAGAAAGATGCTATTATTAGATTTGCTGCTGACATGGTCAGATAATTGCTGTCTTGCAAAAACATATTTGAGAAAAACAACCTGGCCTTGGGCTTGTTTCAGCTTTCCTTAGTTTCTCACAATTCTTTCTCTAGTTCTGATATGATACATTCAAGGTACAGTCCTGGCCTCAGTACACATTCTGCTGACCATGGTGGATTTACAGACATCCATTGTTCTTTTTTCAGTGCTTCTAGCAGCTGCATATTTTCACACAGAATAAGCAGAATAAATGTATTAACTCCTTTTAACCCTTAATGCACCAAACCTGCATATTGCAGTTATATATTTCAATACACTAAGCCTACATATTGCATTGCAGTTATACATTTTCCTAACAACCTCCTATGTATTTCGAACGTAGAGTATTATCTAGTGGGACCTCTATGTGTGGTAGGCGTAAGACATGTAAGTTTGTAGTTAGAAGTTTTCCACAAATAAATAATATATTTTTTAATACATGGGACCATTTTACCTGTAATTCTGAGGGTGTTATTTATGCCCTCAGATGTCCCTGTAATCAATTCTATATTGATGAAACAGAGGGCATTTAAAGTTAGATTGATGGAACATGCCAGAGATATTGTTAATAGTAAGGAAGAAAGTTCTGTTGCTATGCTAACAATCTTAAAAAAACAGCTGTTATTTAAAGAGGCTGTTTACATTTTAAAGTTTGGCACTTTATACCCTCGTGGGTTAAATGAAGAAATGAATTGGAGAGTATTAATTTAATTATTTCATTGTTTTATTATAGTGGTTTAAAAAACTTTTTGTAACTGGATAATTAATTAATTATTCAATTATTGCTTGTTGGCTTTTTATATAAAATATATGTGTTTCTATGGTTCTTTACTCCTTGAAGGCTACGGCTGAGACGTCAGAGAAAAAGAACTTGCTACAATAAAACTTGTGGATCACTTCTTGGTTGTATTTTGCTGCTTTCTGGTGCTTAGTGGTTATTGTTGTTTGTTTCATTCTATGGATGGTGTCTGTCCAAATACTGAGCCCAGTTTAAAGTTCTACCTTATACAATCCCACTGATCCCAACTGTGGATTTGTAAATGCCCTGAAATCTGTCTGCAATAACACATATGGTATTTGCTCACTCTACTAGTCATCTAGGTAAACCTATGGACTCCTGACTCAGTTGCTGTGACTGACTACTTTCTCCAACCTTATATCCTGGACAATTAAATCATACCAACAGGTTTTAATATTATTTGATATAGCAGACCCCCAAAGCAGATGGTAGTGCAGCAATCACACTTGTAAATACCGCCTCATGACTCTTTGCTCCATTCAGCCAACATTTACCACTATCAGAAATTTAGTCCTTGCAAAACAGAAGTTAACAAATTCAAGTTTATCATCACTGGATGTACACATATTGATCTAACAATATAAAAGTTGTAGCTCTTTTAAATTTTGTTAACTAGACTTGCAATTGTGTGTGTTTATCTTTTAATAAAAATGGACTAATTATCTGTCTTTTGGGCACTTTTTGTGGTACAAATGTGCTGCTTTTTTGTGCTTTTTGTTTTTAGTTGAATGACTTAGGCATTTGTGAGGGAAAAATATGTCTGTTTAGTGCTTTTGTACATTTGATGACCACTTACCTTCCAACCCTCTTCTTTCAGTTATGCTTTCTTGGAAAAGGTGTTCCTTGATATTTGGGGACAAATGTGTACTGTGTGCATTTACTTTTGTGATTATTTGGACAGTTGTGGAGAAGAGTAAGCATGTGTAGTGCTTGTAAACACTTGAGTGAATACTTGGCTTTTGACAGACTCTTTTCTATTGCACTTACTGGTGAATAGGCTTCTTTCTCTGCAGCAACATGGACTGCCTCACTGGCCCTAAGGTTGCTTCTCCTGCTGCACCTAAAAAAAAGTTACTAAGGAGCCCGTGCCTACTCAGTAGGCTCACTCAGTGTCTCATATGCTAGTGGGTGACTCTGCAGTGGCCACAGTATTTTCCTCAGACCACTCACTGGTTTTCCCAGAACCCTCTGATGTAGTCCCTCAGGTCATCATGGGGTGGAGGCTACATCCTCTGTGAGTTGTTTGAGTGTCCATGCTGGGCATGGGAGAACCACTTGGGCATGAAGGTTTCTCTAGTTGGCTCTTCCCATACTGGCTGAGGTAACAGACCTGTTTTCCAGGCTGAGGTGCCATTCTTCAGTCGGTCTACATTTACAGATGTCCCTAGAAAAAAAGAAAAAAGTTAGACATAATTCTTCTGAAAAAAAGTGTTTCTGTTAATAAAGATGAATTACCTGCTTTAGTTAAGGGCTTATTGCAGGATTTGAATCCTGTGGAACAGAAGGCAATTCTGAGTTTAAATCATAGATCTATTACTCTTGGGGGTATTTTATCAGAAGATTCTGATAAGGATATAGATTGTGCTTCATTTGTGTTTTCTTCACATGTCTCTGACTCTGACAGCAATTCCTCAAGTTTCTCCTGTAGATGAATTTTCCTTTGCTGAGACTGTGCCCAGAATGAATATTTTATTTTGGTGGGAAGATGTGGCTGTTTCTTCTTCTTTAAGAGGGTATTATAACATGTTGCATGTGGATATGCCACACTCTCCTCCCACTCCTTCTATTATGCCAACTCCTCAGGATGCTTTTGACTCAGACTGCAATAACCCTCACAGTCAATCTTCAGAACCTAAAAAGGTAGATAGAGACTTTATAAAGCTCCTCAGTCTAACAAGTACTTTTTTTATTTCAGCTCTGACCCAGCAGTTATTTCTGTTTCCTATCCAGCTGCTAACATGTTTTTAGTCAATTTCAATCTTTCTCCTTCTGGTAAGGATGGCAAAGCCTTTTACAGATTTGGGAAGACAGTCTTTTCTTCTTTAACTTTAGTCTTCAGAATTCTGAACTACCAGGCTCATAAGTTGAATTACATACTGGCTTGTGGAAACAGTGCCCCACCCCTTCAGCCCTTCAAGTGAAGAGCAAAAAAAAAGTACTTCACTTTAATAAGCCAATCACTAAATTGTGAGTGATTGACTTATTACAGTTAGAGCTAAGCCCCACTCCCAAACTTCCACTGAAAAGCAAAAATTTGCTACAGTTTAGACAACGCACGCTGTGCAGCAGCACTCAGGTTTGACTACACATGCAGTACTGGCATTTAAAACCAGTACTGCATTAAAAAAAGATTGGGATTTTCTAAAGGCATCCACAGCACTTTGTGCCTGAGGGAATTGCCCTACTCACTGCAACCTAGCTAAGTTGCAGTTTGTGTTGACAAAATGAAGAACATTTCAGCCACTTTGCCTTCAGAAAGTAGTCCCTTTTGAATTCTATTACTGCTATTCTTTCTCAAGTACCAAAGCATTCTTTAAAGTGGGTATATGATTGTGCTGACTCTGTGACCAGGACTACTGCTACTGTAATTAAACATTCTACCTGGATATGTAATCACAAGTATTTACAAGTGGTTAAATATGAAGTTTTTAATTGTCCTTTGGATAAGTAGGATTTGTCTGTATTTTAGGCTAATCCACTACTCAGTTTGATGAAAATGGCAAATGATTTGGGGGTTTGCAAAACTTTTTTCAGCCCTCTTTTCCTAAATCTACTAAATTACTGCTCAATATCTGAGTTGTTTGGTTTCTGCTACAAGCCTACAATCAACTGCATTACTAGCTGAGTTAAGTACAAACTTGCAGTGTTAAAAATTGTACTGTATTTTATTTTTCTGCCTATTTAATTTTTTAATTTAATATTGTGGTCTGTCTCTCTGTAGTTTATTTTTCAATTTAATTGTTTCATAGAATACTGTGGTCTCTCTCTGTCTCTGCAGTTAGAGTGGGCAATTGTGTTTCACTTCATTGATATTCAGTGTTAAACTCTTAGCCTAGAAAGTTTCTAAGTATTTATAAGTGTTAGTCACATATCTTCGAATTTATTACTGCTCAATATCTGAGTTGTTTGGCTTCTGCTACATACCTACAATCAACTGCATTACTAGCTGAGTTAAGTACAAACTTGCAGTGTTAAAGATTGTACTGTATTTTATTTTTCTGTCTATTTAATTGTTTCATTGAAAATTCTGGTCTGTGTCTCTCTGTAGTTGTTTAATTTTCTATTTAATTGTTTCATAGAATACTGTGGTCTCTCTCTGTCTCTGCAGTTAGTTTGGGCAATTGTGTTTCACTTCATTGATATTCAGTGTTAAACTCTTAGCCTTGAGGTTTTCTCTGTATTTATAAGTGTTAGTCACATATCTTTGAATTTATTACTGCTCAGTATCTGAGTTGTTTGGCTTTTGCTACATTTTATTTTTCTGTCTATTTAATTGTTCCATTGAATATTGTGGTCTGTGTCTCTGTAGTTATTAATTTTTTCATTTAATTGTTTCATAGAATACTTTGGTATCTCTCTCTCTATGTCTCTGCAGGTAGTTTGTGCAATTGCATTTCACTTCATTGATATTCAGTGTTAAACTCTTAGCCTAGAGGGTTTCTCTGTATTTATAAGTGTTAGTCACATATATTTCTGGTCTGTCTCTCTCTGTAGTTATTTAGTTTTCTATTTAATTGTTTCCTAGAATACTGTGTTCTCTCTCTGTCTCTGCAGTTAGTTTCAGAAATTGTGTTTCACTTCATTAACATTCATTGTTAAACTCTTAGCCAAGAGGGTTTCTCTGTATTTATACGTGTTAGTCACATATATTTGTGGTCTGTCTCTCTCTGTAGTTATTTATTTTTTTGTTTAATTGTTTCATAGAATACTGTGGTCTCTCTCTGTCTCTGCAGTTAGTTTGGGCAATTGTGTTTCACTTCATTGATATTCAGTGTTAAACTCATAGTCTAGAGGGTTTCTCTGTATTTATAAGTGTTAGACACATATCTTTGAATTTATTACTGCTCAATATTTGAGTTGTTTGGCTTCTGCTACATACCTACAATCAACTGCATTACTAGCTGAGTTAGGTACAAACTTACAGTGTTAAAGATTGTACTGCATTTTATTTTTCTGTCTAATTGTTTCATTGAATATTGTGGTCTCTGTCTCTCTGTAGTTATTTATTTTTCTATTTAATTGTTTCATAGAATATGGTGGTCTCTCTCTGTCCCTGCATTTAGTATGGGCAATTGTGTTTCAATTCATTGATATTCAGTGCTAAACTCTTAGCCTAGTGGGTTTCTCTGTATTTATAAGTGTTAGTCACATATCTTTGAAATTATTACTGCTCAATATCTGAGTTGTTTGGCTACTGCTACATACCTACAATCAACGGCATTACTAGCTGAGTTAAGTACAAACTTGCAGTGTTAAAGATTTACTGCATTTTATTGTTCTGTGTATTTAATTGTTTAATTGAATATTGTGGTCTGTGTCTCTCTGTAGTTATTTATTTTTCAATTTAATTGTTTCATAGGATACTGTGGTCTCACTCTGTCTCTGCGGTTAGTTTGGGCAATTGTGTGTCACTTCATTGATATTCAGTGTTAAACTCTTAGCCTAGAGGGTTTCTCTGTATTTATAAGTGTTTGTCACATATCTTTGAATTTATTACTGCTCAATATCTGAATTGTTTGGCTTCTGCTACATACCTATGATTGTTGAATTACTAGCTAAGTTAAGAACAAACATTCAGTTTTAAAGATTGTACTGCATTTTATTTTTCTGTCTAATTGTTTCATTGAATATTGTGGTCTCTCTCTCTCTCTGCAGTTATTTATTTTTCTATTTGTTTCATAGAATATGGTGGTCTCTTTCTGTCTCTGCAGTTAGTTTGGGCAATTGTGTTTCACTTCATTGATATTTAGTGTTAAACTCTTAGCCTAGAGGGTTTTTCTGCATTTATAAGTGTTTGTCACATATCTTTGAATTTATTACTGCTCAAAATATGTGTTGTTTGGCTTCTGCTACAAACCTACAATCAACTGCATTACTAGCTGAGTTAAGTACAAACTTGCACTGTTAAAGATTGTACTGCATTTTATTTTTTTATGTAATTGTTTCATTGAATATTATGGGATGTGTCTCTCTGTAGTTATTTATTTTTCTGTTTATTTGTTTCATAGAATACTGTGGTCTCTCTCTGTCTCTGCAGTTAGTTTTCCACCTGCCCTCCCTGTTCTTGTTCTGGTATGAATCTTGGTGGCTTTGGAATTGCCTGCCCCTCCTGTAAATTTGTTTTTGAACAGTCATCCTGGGTCTATCTCATTTGCTCACTCAACCGAGTACAGTGAGATAATATTTTGACTTAAGACACTCCTGCCAGTCCCATCATTTCAGCTCTATCCCAGCTTTATTCCAGTCTAGTGTCACTAGCTCTTTCTACCTAATACAGAGAGAACATTTGTGAAGGGCAAGTCACTTAAGTCCTTAATTTTGAATTATCTTGTTTCTACTTTGTCCCTTTCCACTGTCCCAAAAAAAATCCTAAGCTTGTTTCCTGCCTTTCCTGTAACTAGTCTAGTCCAGATACAGAGTTGCTGTAACCAGGACTGTTTGTAAGCTTCTGAGCCCCCAAAGCCTTTCTGTGTTGGGGGGGTGCCTTTTAGCTTATCAGTGGGAGTGGTAACCACTAGATAGCCTATCTACCACAAGAGTGGTTTCTGGCCCGGAAATTGTAGTTTATTGCGGTTTGGGCAGTTTTTCCATCTCTTTCAACTTTCTGCTTTAAAAGCCCGCTTCTGCACTTGTTTCCCACCTTTCCTGTGACTAGTCTAGTCCAGATAGAGATTTGCTGTATCCAGGATTGTTTGTAAGCTTCTTAGCCACCTAAGCCTTTCTGTGTTGGAGGGAAGCCTTCTAGCTTATCAGCAGGAGTGGTAAGCACTAGGTAGCCTATCTACCACACACATGGTTTCTGGCCAGAAATTGTAGTTTATTGCCCGTTAGGCAGTTTTTCCATCTCTTTCAACTTACTGGTTTAAAAGCCCATGTTTGCACTTGTTTCCTATCTTTCCTGTAACTAGTCTAGTCCAGATACAGATTTGCTGTATCCAAGAATGTTTGTAAGCTTCTGAGCCCCCCCCCCCAAGCCTTTCTGTGTTGGATGGAAGCCTTCTAGTTTATCAGTGGGAGTGGTAAGCACTAGGTAGCCTATCTACCACAAGAGTGGTTTCTGGCCCAGAATTTGTAGTTTACTGGCTGTTTGGGCAGTTTTTCCATCTCTTTCAACTTTCTGGTTTTAATGCCCACATTTGCGCTTGTTTCCCACCTTTCCTATAACTAGTCTAGTCCAGATACAGATTTGCTGTATCCAGGACTATTTGTAAGCTTCTGAGCCCCCCCCCAAGCCTTTCTCTGTTGGAGGGAAGCATTCTAGCTTATCGGTGGGAGTGATAAGCACTAGGTAGCCTATCTACCACAAGAGCCAGGTACAGATTCTTAGTTTTAGCACTTGAATTTGCTTATTCATGCTCAGCATTTATTCAAAACTTGTTGTTAGCATAAAATAAGCTACAAATTACTACAGCACTCAACCTTCCTCTTTACCTAGATGAAAACAGTTTTTGTTTTTACTTTCCTCACTTGCTTAGAGAAAAACAGCTTTTATACTCACTTTCCTCACTTGTCTAGAGGAAAGTAGTTTTTTATTTAGGCAATGTCCAAGGGTCAGCTTCCAGTGTTCTCTCCTGTCTATCTGATGAATCTGGGCATCTTGGGACAATGTGGCAATTGCCTCATGTACACAGACAACCCTCTCCTCCTACCACCCAACACCACAACCTGTGGGAGATGCACTTATCTAGCCAAACTCGAAGTAAAGCTCTCTTCATCCAAGACTGAACTTGACAGTCAAGAGGAGAAGGTAAACACTTGCACTACATCACTCTCATCACATAGTCCCACTAAACCTATACCACCAACATCCATACATAGAAACACAAAAACATTTGCAGAGGCTCTCAATAATAATCTGCTCAAGCAACAGAGACCTTCAAAGCAGAAACGCAAGCAACCTCCACCCCCCCAACACAACCAAAATGACACATAGCCCACGGACTCAGTGTACCAATAAATCACAGCCCATAAGACAAAAGAACCTACCCAACACACTAGTCATGGGTGGCTCTATAGTCAGGAACACCGATGTCCCACTCACCAGGCTAAACAAGGAGAAGGTTACGGTCAGCTGCCTGTCAGGTGCCAGGATCTGCCATATAATGCATGTACTCAGGTCACTCCACAACAAATACAAATATGACTCTGCCATTGTTCATGTTGGTGTGAATGACTTGAGACATACCTCCCTGGACTGCATGAAAAGAAATATGGAAGAGTTCTCCAATCTTGTAGCCCAGGCAGGAATGACCCTAGCACTGAGTAGCATCCTGCATCACCCAGAACGATACCGTAGTACAAGGACAAAATGATCGACTTGAACAATTGGCTAAGCTTCTTGTTTCGCTATAGGGGATCCAGTATCTGTCTGCCTGGGATGACATGGTCAACAAACCACGATGCTTTGCCAGAGAAGGCCTACATATGTTGCCCCTGGGATTATGGATACTGGCTAAGGGTCTTACTGCCCCATAGAGCATTTTTTAGGCAAGGTTCAAATGACAAATTCACCACCATAACAGGAACAGGCAAGCAAAAACTGAGGGTAATGCTACACAATGCTAGAAGTCTAAATCTCAAAATACACTCACTCGAGGCACTCCTTAAAATAGAGAACGTTGATATCTGTGCAGTGACTGAGACCTGGCTCAAGGCTCTAGAGAGCACTCCTGCATTACCCAGCTATAACTCATACCACACTTTTCAGCCATCTAACCTGGACCAGAGCACCAAAGGCGGGGGTGTGTCCATATTCATTAAGGATATCCACACCTCCCAAGCTAGTTGCGCAGCATAATGCATTTGAGGTTATCCAAGTGAAACTAACTCTGGGCAAAACTGCAATCCAAATTGTAGCTTACTAGAGATCCCCCGCCATGCCCAAGGATTCCCACTCCTCTTTTCTTGATATACTGCAAAATATTAGGGTTCAGCCAAACACACTAATAATGAGTGATTTCAACTACCCCACCATTAACTGGGAAAACTACTCATGTACCAACTCCTTTGCTCAACGCTTTCTGAAATTCATAAATTCCAATGCCCTGGATCAACTTATCCACACCCCCATCAGTGGTAACAATATCCTACACCTAGTCATTACCAACATGAGTGACCGGTGTTCCACACCTGAAGTCAACTCCTCGTTGGTCAGATCCAACCATAAGCTAATCACCCTAGATATCCACATCCCGCCCCCACCCACCATTAAGGAAACCACTGTAAAACATTTTTCCAAAGCCAGCTTCATACTTCTTAAGACAGAAGTGGTGAACTTCATGACACCCATGCAGCTGGACAACACAGTTATGACTGCTGAGTCCTACACAAATGCACTCTATAACCACTTATAGTGCATGGATCGTGCTATCCCAAACAGAACCAAGATGATATTCTCCAAAAAAAGGAAGCCAATCTGGTGGTCTCCTGCCATAAACAAACTCTGCAACAGAAGGAAGGAAGTGTTGCAAAAGAGAGTAAAATCCCATGAGTAGAGGAGCTCCCTGGTCAGCCTCAGTAAGAAGATGAGACCCCTTATAAAATCCTCCAAAGCTAGCTATGAAAAAAAAATGCCACTGATTCTAAGGGCAACCACAAAGCATTCTATAGCTATGTCAAGAATCTCAATGGCAACACCCAGATCTGCTCTGAGTTACAGCACAACGGCACGAAAATTACAGAACTAACTGATATTGCCAACATCCTGGCAGATAGGTTCAGTGCAAACTTTACCCCCTCTCACCCCCTAAAGGGCCCATATCTATACAGGAAGAATGCAGAGTCCCTGTAATCACATCTATGCAAGTAAAAGCTGCACTCTCTAAAACCAAAAACACAGCATCCATGGGACTGGACAACATCCCAGGCTGCATTTTACACGAATTTCAGAAAAAACTGGCTCCCCATCTAAGCACCATGTTCAATCATAGTCTCATGTCAGGCTTTGTGCCCACCAAATTGCGCACAGCAACAGTTATCCCACTCCACAAAGGAGGAGCCACCACTGATCCTGGGAACTATCACCCTATTAGCCTGACAAGCCTGGTCTGCAAGGCCATGGAACGTATCATCATGGAACTCATAAACAACGACATTGGTAACCTCCAAACTCTGGACCCCACCCAGTTCGGGTTTGTGAAAGGCAGATCATGCCTTCTGATCCTGATCGACTTCTTTGAGGCAGTCACTAAAGATGTAGATGAGGGTAAGGTGGTTCACACAGCCTATCTTGACCTCACAAAGGCTTTCAACACCATCCCCCATTCTGGAATTATAGCTAAACTCACTAAACTAGGTATATATCCCTACGTCACAAGATGGGTTGCCAACTGGCTCACTGACAGAACCCACACTGTAAAAGTTGCAGACTCCAAATCTGACTTCAAACTAGTGACAAGTGGAGTACCACAGGGTTCAGTCCTGGGACCACTCCTGTTTGGTATCTACTTCTCTGAAGTACAGGCTAACACAGAAGGCCTCTGGCTAACGAAGTTCACAGATGACTGCAAACTAGGAGCCATAGTCAAGTCCCCAAATGATGTGGACATCCTACAGAAGGGCCTCACTGAGATAGACGCCTAGTGTCAGAGGCATGGCCTCAAGCTCAATGCCAAAACGTGCATTGTCATCTCCTTTGGTAAAAACTCTGTACCCATGAACTACCACATAAATGACAGTCTACTTAATGCCGAATGTGTGATAAGAGACCTTGGGACCCAGGTGGACAGTAGTCTCTCCTTTGATAATCACATCGTCACAGTAGTCAGGAAATCCTTCTATGTGGCACACCTCATCACAAGAGGGTTCTCATCCAGGAAAAAAGAGGTCATTGTTCCCCTCTACTCGGCACTCATTAGACCTATTATAGAGTACAATGCCCCTTTTGGAATGTACCTCACAAAACATCTGCAGCAGCTGGAAAGGCCACAGAAGTACCTCACAGAGAGGATTACTGGCCTCAAATAGATGCCCTACACTGACCGTCTCAAATAACTGCAGCTTTACTCTGTAGCATATCGCCTACTCCGAGGAGATCTCTGCCTAATATATAAAGCTATGTTAAACGCAGAGCTGTTGGACTTGCTACACCTAAAAAAATCCCAATCCCTCCGAGCTACATGTTCTAGGGACCTAAACCTTGTCACCACAATAAACAGGACATGCTGGAGGGATAGATTCCTGTCCCAGAGACATCCTATACTCTGGAACAAGCTACACATCTATGTCAAGCAATGTTCCTCATTAGTACTCTTCAAGAAAAAGTTGATGAGTGGATGGGAAATAGGAAATACACCCCGGAGATCACTTTTGTGGCTCTGCTCAACAGGGGCACAGTAAATTAACTTTCTTGGGTGGTGTAAGCCAGGGAAACTTGTTGGCTAGGCTTACTTAGGCCCTTGGGACGATAGCCTAGTACCTACCTATGAACCTATCAACCTCTTGTTCTTTTTTTTTTCTTTCAAAAAGCAAAATAAGCAATTTCAACAACCTTCTTGCAAGCAGGTTGTGCAAAAAAAAGTGTCGAGGGATCTAATAAAACGAAGATTAAAGGAAGAAATGATTTCAAAAAAGGGACAGACCTCCACTTTGTAATAAAAAATGCAGCATTCTTCCCCCACCCTCCCTCCCTGCTTCTTCTTCAAATCTATTCAGTTTTCCCATTTGGTTGCAGATTGTTTCAGGCAAGTAGGTTCTAAAAGTAGTCCAAGAGGGTTAAAGATGGCCCTGGAAAACCTATATTCTCTTCAGTGTATTCCTCCTCATCCTCCAAACCAGACAAAATTGTTTCCTCTGATTTTAAATAATATGATTTATTTGGTGGTCATAGAGCCAGTACCCCAAAATCAGATGGGCAAAGTCAAAATCTTTCTTGTGCTGAAGAGGGATGCTTCTTGTAGACTAGTCCTTTTTTAACTTGTTTGTGAAAATGTCAGAGTTCAAGATGTTGACTTTACAAAGTCTGTTACTTCAAATTCCTATATCAAAATTTTTGGTAACTAGATTTGAAAGATGCTTGTTTTATCACATTCCTCCTGCCTCAGATTTTAAGCGTCTGGGTCACATTTTCAGTTCTCTGCATTACCCTCTGGGTTATCTACAGCTCCAAAGATGTTTACAAAGTTTCTAACTCCATTGAGAGCAGGTCTACTTGAGATTACCGAAATCTCAGTAGACCGACAGAGAAAACAGCGAGCCAAAAAGCTCGACGTGTCAGATAACCGACACATCAGAATGCCGACTTCCAAATGGTCGACAGTCCAACTTGAGTGGAACAGGAATCCACTCTTGTGGACATTGTAGTGCTATCTCAGAGTTGGTATATTTAAGTTATGGGGGGTATGGGTGGGGAGGTACGCCCCCTGCAAGAACATGAAATGTGAAGGTACATGTTTTAGATTTTTTATTTGTAGTGTATGTTTTGTTTTAGTGGTAAGGGTTTAATTTAGTTTAGATGGTGGGCAGGGTTTGAGTGAGGGGAAATAGGTAGTTTTATGATGAGTGTTGTGTATTTACTTTTGTATTTTGTTTGTTTATGTTGTTGTGTGTATGTTTTACGGAGGTGTGCCGGGGTTTTGAAGTATCGGTATTGTGTGTGTCGGATATGTGCAGTTTCGGTGTTGTGAAATGTCGGTGTTGTCAGCTCGGTGTTTTACATTTCAGTTATGTGGGATGTTGGGTAAGTGCACTAGACCCATAAGAGCTCACATTTCCTTATTTAGATGGCTTTCTTATCTTTGCGCAGTCTTTTAGAAGGCATCAGGAGTCCCTTGCATAGTTTACAAATCTCCTGCTCAGCCCTGGATTTTAGATCAACTGTCAAAAATCCTCCTTAATTCTTTCTCCTGGATAGCTTTTTTAGGATTTTTTGTTGCCAGTAACCTGACCTTTGACCAGTATGTCTCTATTGTTGGGAGAAAAATCATTCTGCTTTGCAGAATGTATGCCTTTACTTATACATTCTACTTTGCAGAATGTATGCCTTTACTTATGCATTTTACTTTGCAGAATGCATGCCTTTACTTATACAGTCTACTTTACAGAACATATAAGTAAAGACAGAACATCCAGATCCAAGGAGGTCATTGTTTCACTGTACTAAGCTTCCATAACACCAGTCATCGAGTATAGTGCACTGTTTCGCATGTACCTGACCAAGCACTTGAAACAGTTTGACAGAAACCACAGAGGTTCCTCACAAAAAGAATGCAGGGAGTAAACAAGTCTGAGGATCATCTCAAAGCCCTATCTCTGTACTCAGTCTCCTACAGTCTGGTGAGTGGTAATCTACGCCTACCCTACAAGGCCTCCACTGATCCCACACTGTTGGATTTGTTGCACATATGCAAAACAAATTGCAAAAAAATACCCACTCTAAGGACCTAAACCTCATTTGCAACATAAACAGGACACATTGGACAGACAGATATATGTTTCAGAGTCCCCTTCTCTGGAACAGGCTTTCCATCTATGTGAAGCAAAGCTAATTCCTAATCATATTAAAAAAAAGTTGGACCAATGGATGGGAAATCACAAATTCACTCTTACTTTGGCACTTATGTCCCTAATAGACAGGAACAGCCTATGAACGTTTGATATGTACATGCCTATAGTGTAACCTGTAAAATTCCCCTGAAGAATTAACACATCAGCAATATTTTGGCAAATTTGGGGTAAATGTAGCTAGGCTAAAATGGCTCTTGGGCCAACAGTCTAGTAACCACCTGTAAACCTAAAGACTCTTCCTACAAAAGACATTCCTAACCCAAGAGAATGTGGACTTGCATCTGTTAGTTTTCTTGAACTTCACCAAACAGTCTCAGACTTCAGCCAGAGACTATCTCAGGATTCTAGGGTTCATGGTATCCATGATTCTCATGATTCCTCTTGCCAGGCTACACATGAGAAAAATCCAATGTTTTTTAAAAACTATGCAGACCCAGCATTCTCACCTTCTGGAATTTCACATTTCAATCTTAAGTTTTACAAAGAGAGAACTTGTTTGGTAGACAGAACAAATTTCTTTAGTGCAGGTCTCCCTTTCTTTCTTCCAGCCCCTGTTCAATCTGTTACAAAAATCTCATTGGATTTTGCATGAGATGCTATATTTATGGGTGCAAAGTGGAAGGTCTTTGAAATAAAACAGACAGAATTACCAAAGCACCTAAATGTAAAGAGACATTAGCTGTGATTTGTGCTACAGAAATTCTTCATCATCTGTATCCCCAGGGACCTCTGCAGGTGGTTACAGACCATGCCACAGTGATTTGGTATATAAACAAACATGGCGACACCAGGTCCTACCCTCTGTACAGGCTAGCTATAGAGGTTTGAGAGGTTGCTCTGAAGCATTGTTTAACTCTCCAGACTTCCTACATTCCATCTGAAGAAAATATAGTAGCAGACAAACTGAGCAGGACCAGAACAGACCCAATGGAAATTAAATGGGTGGGGGTCTTTCAGGATTTGATCCTGATGTGGGAACACCTCACACAGATCTTTTTACTTCATTTACAAACACACAGCTAAAGAAATTCTACATCAGGACTTTCTTGCAGGCAGGCCTAGAAAGAAGTTGCCTTTCATTCCATTGGACAGAAATGTTCCTTTAGGCCTTTCCACTGATTTCCAGGATAATTCTGAAGATTTAGAAAGACTCTCCAAAAAACATTGTGGTGACTCTCTTTCATCCCAGGCAACAGTGGTTCTTCATTCTTATTGAATTAGCCAACGGCAATTACCACAATCTTGGATCTACTCACACAAGAAAAGGGAAGTGTGATACACCCCAGTCTTAAACAACTACAACTGTCTGTATTATTCAATTTTGATACCTTTTAAGCACCTTTTTTTCTGAGGACAAGCAGCAGGCACTAAAGGAGACAAGAAGGAGACAAGAAAACCTTCTACTAGGAAATCTTATGTTAGTAAGTAGAAGAGATGTTTCTAGTTGGTGCCACAGTAACAACCAGGGCCCACTAAGGGATTATGTACTACTGGTTCTTAAATATTTGTATGAGTTACTCTCCTCTTACCTTTTTTATTACTCTGTCAAGGTTCATCTTTAGGCCATTTCTACATGTCTGCCCATGAATCCTCCCCTTTCTTCTCAGTCTTTGATCAAGCAGTTCTTGAAAGGGATTTTACATATTAGATCACCTAGGAAACAGATGACACTTGGAATCTTAACTTTATCTCCCTAGGAAACAGTTCATTAGGTTGATTTATAGTTCTTGGCATGGAAGACTATGTTAATTATTTCTCTCACTTCTGCAAGAAGAATATCCGAGCTGCAAACTCTTATGATGGGTGAACCCTATTTGGAGAGAGATACGGTTACTCTAAGAACAAATCCCTCATAAGTTGTTTCAGAGTTTACTTTAAATCAAGCCATTATCTCCTTGTTTTACATCCAGAATCTAAAAATCAAGGAGGAAGGATTCTTGATACGCTGGATGTGCAAAGGCAACTCAGGCATTATCTTGATAGAACTAATTGCCTTAAGAAAGCCAAGCAGCTGTTTATTTCTTGTGATGGAACAAATAAAGGGCAACTTGTGTCAAAACAGACAATTTCCAGACAGTTGTTGCTATTTCTTTTTGTTATTCCCACCATGGTAAATCTCTTTCAGGTAGAATCAAGGCACATTCATATACACACACACACTTTGTTTGCAATATATCGATATTATTTCACTTTCTCTTTGTAATTCCTGTTAGAGATGGTCTGGGAAATTTAAGAGAGGCTAAACTGTCCCCTCCATCCATTCCTGGAGCATTCCCTGTTTCATTTTGTCAAGTATAGTTCCCAGCTCTCCCTAATACTTGCAGAATGTTCCTGTTTTTTCTTGTATATTTGGTTTGGTTTTCCCAAAAAATTGTGGCTTTCTGGAAAATTCTGTGTTTCAGACCTTATAGTCTTCAGAAAATTTGTGTTAATATAAAATTGGTTAGTAGCATTGTCACCTCACAGTAAAACGCTGTCCGGTTCGATTCTCAGCTAGAGCGTCTTCTGCGTGGAGACATGCGTGAATGGGCATACCTTCGTTGAAGGTTGTGCATCAGGCCTGGCAAGCCGGTATGTAAAAATCAACTGCCAATCATTAGCGGACCGGAGTTCCGCTGTGGCGACTCCTAACCGGGAAAAGCCGAAAGACACAAACATTCTAGTATCCTTCTTAGTATATAACAACAATATTTAACAACTTGTTGCTGATTTTGAGCCCCATTTGTTTCTTTAACTGCTTACTTATTTACACATACAGCTTGTTAACTGGGATAGAGTACAGATCCCATTGGACCCATTTATGTCTTCCTATTACTTTTACTGAGCTTAGAAGTTGAGAGGTATGCTGTCAAGTATCCCCTGAGGTTTAGTAGAAATCTTTTAACAAGGGTTTCAGAATTCTGTCTAGCCAACATATGTTTACTAAGTCATTTTAATGCTTGTTTGTCTCCTGAATAGTTTGCAATATTAAACCGTACATGTCAACATCTTAGTGCAAGAAATATGAGGCAAAAATCTGGCCTTTCTTTGAAAATCTGGACAGTTGAGAGGTATGTATTAAAGTGTATTTTGGTTTGCAGTATTTGTCTAAAATACATAATTGTGGATGCTTATATGGTTGATATGAGGTCTAAAAGTGTGACATAAGCCCAGTTTTTGGAATCCATCAGTTTTTCTGATGGTATTGGAATTATATTATGTGTGCACTTTACTTTTTTCCCAGTCTGCACCTTGCTTTAAAGCTCTCTGTTTTTTTGGGTGGGGTGAATACATTTACGCATTTGTGCAGATTTATTTGTTCCCTGTAAAGGTGGTACTAGATCCTGTTAAAACACATGCAGTAGTTCATGTAGTATGTGCAGATTTGGGTAATACGTATGTAGTTTTAAGATAACCATATCTCTAAAATGTCCAGATTTGATTTTCACAGAATGTCCGGACATCTGCTTCATATTTTTGGTGTGCTTGTCATAAAATTTTTAAATTATTTTTGTCCCCAAATCTCAGAATTTTTGCCATTTTTCACTCTGTGTGTCACAACCGTCCAAAAAAAGGGCTGTCTCTTGCAAAGAAAAATAGGTAGTAACCCTATTCTGGCAAATCACTGAAAACTGAAGTCACTAAATTATATACATTTGAGTTTCAGGCTAAATACCCCACAGAAAATAAATTCCAACACAGATCCTTTTATTCTGGCAGCTTTCTAAGTTTGTAAGAACAATATTTAAAAGCTATCCATATTTTTTGGCCTCAGTCCTCCCATTACTTTAGGCTTTCTCTTAATTTCCTACACTAAGAAGTTGAGAGGTATGGCGATAACTGTGCAGAGAAGGCATGTGCCTGGGAGCCTGTGTATCATGTAATTTATTTAAAAAAACAACTTTACTTTTATAAACAAACTGATAATTATATTGAGAATATACACATGTAGAGAGGGACTTCATTAAATGGCATTGCCTTAAATGTGTACCTCTCAACCATACCGAATTCCTCAGTATTTACTGGTTTTGAGGGCAAAATAATGGGGTGCCACAAATTTTGTAGTGCCGCCTTCAATTCCTGATTTTTTCCTCACATATTCCTCATCTGTCCAGAATGGTGCAGAACATCTTTGCTTTTCCCTCATATTTTTGTCAAGTCAATCATAAATTTCTGATAAATCACTGAAGATTACAGTCAGACTTTAATGACATACAATAGGGTTTGATACCTCATATTTTTCAGAAAAAGCAAGCTGATGCAAAATCTTTTGTTCTACTAACTTTTTTAAATATTTCAAACTGTTCCTGATTTTAGTCCTTTATGCCCACCCATTTTAGCTTTGTCCAGAATTCTTTAGCAAAGAAGTTAAAAGCTGCACTTTCCCCACAGATAAACTAGCAATCGCCCACAGTCCATCCACTGTGATAAAAATAGCATCTTGTACAGAATTAGTTAAGCTACCTTGCACCCATGGAGTACCAGGACTTCTGACTTGAATTAAGCAGATAATCAGAAAAATCAACAAACAAAACGGATAACACTAACCTGGAATTCACCTTTTCAGCTCTGTTACTAAATGCAACCCAACATCACAGTTATTGTTTGCTCTTCCCCACTCTAGTTTCTGCTCTTCACAAACACAAAACACCTATGCCATAATGCACTGCTGATCACATGACTATAAAGGAGCAATGCACGCCATTTAGATGTTGCATAAAGCATCAGTTGATGGCATTTGAATAACTGGAGGCTTGTTCATTAATTATATAACTGCAAGCTCACTTGCTGTGTGTGTCTGAGCTACAGCATGAACTTCCCGATCAATTGCCTAATGCGAATGGGTGAACTCATGAGTTGTGGGCCTGTTTTACAATGCTCCCCCCTTAGATGATAAAGTGGTGTAGGAATGGCAGTTAGTGTGTAATCTTCGGAGTCTTGTCAGTACGAAAACAGAAAAGTAAAAAATGGATAGTCTGAAAAAGAATGTGGTTTATACAAGTATATGACCACAAAATCTCAGTTTGTAAATAATATCCCTCTGCCTATAGTAAAACAAGTGTCCTTGTTTCCATAATATCTATGTCTACATGATCTATAGAGAGAAAGGCACACAGAATTACACATAAAGGTAAGTTTACCACCTGTCCATCTTTGCACAAGGTAGTCCCTGTTTGGGCAGTTGTGTCCTGCGGAAAAAAAAATAAATAAAAGTAAAAAAATGGCAAATGTCACAAAAATTTCAGACAAAACTATTTCTTAAAGTTTTCTTTAAAAGGTGAATAAAACAATTATTTTGTGCCTGAAATACATAAATGTTATATGAAATGGCATATGCAGCTGAAATGCTGCAGGAATAAGTGTTTATTCTGGCAAAAAAAGTGAAGTTCAGTCTTCTACTGTGACTCTGGGTCTGGTTTAACCTGCAAAATCTCATGTTTCTACAAAGCATACCTCTCAACTGTCGAGATTTCTTGCCTCATATTTTTGATCTGTCCCTCATAAAATTTATCTGGCAAATCACTTAGAATTGAAGTTACTAAATAATGACATACATTTGAGTTTCAGACTTCATATTCTTTAGAAAATGAGTGCTAACACAATCATTTTATTTTAGAAATTTTGTAAGTTTATAAGAGCAATATTTAAAATCTGTCCCTATTTTTGGACTTTGTCTCCCCAATTGTTTTAGATTTTGTCCAGGTTTCTTCTGCTGAGAGGTTGAGAGATATGCTACAAAGGGTCCCACTTTGGAAATTTGAAAACGTAAAAACCCTCTTATAAGGCGAAATGTAAAAACCTTCATATAGGGCAACTGTGGAGCAGCGTAACCCCAAGGATGTGTAGTGTCAAACCCCAACCAGGTCTGCCAATTCCCTGTCTACAACTAACCTCAACAGACCTTTAAACGTGTCCACTGACTTGCTTTTTCTGAATGATATGAGTGGGCAGGGTAATTATGTATGCAAATTTTATGTTAATCAGTGCCCACATTTTTGGACAGTTGTACCTACTTTTCATGGGCCTTTTTCCAGAATTTTGATGTTTCCAATTTGAGAGGTATGGCTCAAAATCTCCAGGCAATTTTAAGTGTTGTCAGTGGCCAGGGTTACATAGTCCTGCAGAGAAATCCTCATTTATGTGACATGCATGACAGGACATGGTGCAGATCTTGTCAAATACACCTTGCCCCTTGCAGACCAGTGGTGGGAGTCTTCCACTACTGCTCTTCTCAACTGTGGCTGGAGATGATGATGTTCTCATCCTTGGAAGGAGAGTGGAGATCAATGTGCCAAGTAACTTTCCTGTGTAAAATGGATGCTGTCTAATGATGGCTCATGCAGAAGCTACACATTTTGAGCAACTTGCCCATAGCTACAAATATCTAAACTTATGTTTCCAAAGAGCAATAATGTGGTTAATGTCCACCTGCATCTGCAATGGCTTCCCAGTATAGTTGTCATGAAATGATGTCATGCTCCCATCATTACTGAGGGTACACTGTCTTCCAGGCATAAATTCTTATGGCAAGAACTTGCTGACCAAAGATGGCTTATATCTGTACCAGTTTTCAGACATCACACATAGTCTGAATAGTGATTGTGTTTCACATATTTTGCCATTTCATAAACAACCATTCTTTGCATATGAGTATCTAAAAAAGTGTATTTTTATAGAAACAGTTTAGATAGAATCATAATCTTGGGACAGTGATAAACTCTTCTTTGCTTAAGATTTCTGGACAAAACAAAAATAGTGGCGGAACAAAGGCCCACAGTAAGAACAATTTTTTTTAAATATTATTCAAATCCACTTAAAAAGATAACAGAACATCATTTTGTTTTACATCAGCATGCATTTTCTGAAGAATAAGTACGAACTCCAATAAAGACCATTACATGAAGGACTTTAATCCTCTGTGAGTTACTGGAAAATCAACAATTTTACTAGGAGCAGGTCAAATATATTAGGCAAAAGCAGGGATATTTCGCAAGGGAGATATGGATATGCCGGGCATTGGTACTCCAGGTTTGTAGTCTGTTTACTTGCCTGCATTACCAGACATGTTGTACAGGTTTAAACAACATACTGGCATACTGTGATTCCTTATGTGTGTGTGTGTGTGTGTGTGTGTGTGTGTGTGTGTGTGTGTGTGTGTGTGTGTGTATGTGTGTGTGTATATATATATATATATATATATATATATATATATATATATATATATATATATATATATATATATATACACACACACACACACACACACACACACGCACATAGATGTTTTTTCCCACAGGTGCATCTATTTCCATGAAAAGCAGTGTGGTGTAGTCTGCAAGTGCTACCACATTAACCAGTAGTGCAAGTTTCAGCTAAGGATCTCCTATGTAGTTTTGGTTCATTACCATGGCGATGACTAATTTGGAAGGTGCTAAGTTTGAGACGGAGGTTTCTTCATGTAATCCAATGACATTACTCTCATTACCAAGGCTGGGTGTGAATCAGTTAATAGTGTGGGTGATGATATGTCTAGGAACAACCACAGATGTTTGTTAGTGTCCCCATACCAGTAGTATGACAGTTACACTATGCCTGCTGTTGTCCCTGCTGACCCCAACGCAGGTCAGAAGCAGTAGTCTCATACTACTGACTGTGACAGTTAATATGAAGGTGCAGCTTTTTAATGGTAAAAACTGTGATGAACATAACAGTGAACATTCATTGGCAGTTTGTCTTGCTAGCATATGGTCATCTCTCTGTATGTGGGGTGATGTCACATGGGTGTGCATGAGCAGTAAGTGCTGCTGACATCATTGGATTATGTGCTGCATTCTCCTGAAAATGCACTAGGTATAATGCATTCTATCCAGTCAGCTATGGGATGCAGTAATGGTGACTCTGGCCAGTGTGCTGTGATGGAACTTTCACTGCTTGTCACTCAGGCTACACACTTTACCAGGTGGTCCAATGCATCCTGGAAATAATATATGTCATGGCTCATATTTTGAGTGCAGGTATCTGAATTTTGGCTGAAATGGCTCAAGAGGGCAATGTTAAGACTTGCAGGGGGGTATGGCCCAAGTCACTCACCTCACAATTCACATGACTAATGACACAGAAATGTGTCTAGACTCCTATTACACATGGATTTTGACATGTCTAGCATTTCAAGGAATGTGGGAGCTACAGTGAGTGCAATTCTGGAATGTACAGAGATGATGCACATTCAAACTAAGATACCATTATACCAGCATCCATATCTGTGACAGTCAATGTCACCACAACCTCTTTAGCAGGCAGTGATTTGGGTCAACACATGAGTCAGATCACTCATAAACCGACAGGATCATCTAGAGACATGGTTCCATGAGATGTTGTACTGTGGCTGCACCAGATGTTGCTGGGATCAGGGATAGTAAACATATTCCATACCACAGCAAGCTGTTAAAGGCATGTGCATCACCATGTAAGGTTGGCTGTGTATATACATGCATCTTCTACTGACCCACGCCAGTGGCTAATACCTCAGTACATGCATCATAGTCTGCATAACTATCATCATGGGAAAATACCTCAACATGTGCATCCCCGTCTGCATAACTATCATCATGGGAAAATACCTCAACATGTGCATCCTCGTCTGCATAACTATCATCATGGAAAAATACCTGAACACATGCATCCTCATCTGCATAACTGTTATCATGGGAAAATACCTCAACACATGCATCCTAGTCTGCATAATTATCATCATGGGAAAATACCTCAACACATGCATCCTCGTCTGCATAACTATCATCATGGAAAAATACCTGAACACGTGCACCCTAGTCTGCATAACTGTTATCATGGGAAAATACCTCAACACATGCATCCTAGTCTGCATAATTATCATCATGGGAAAATACCTCAACACATGCATCCTCGTCTGCATAACTATCATCATGGAAAAATACTTGAACACATGCACCCTAGTCTGCATAACTGTTATGGGAAAATACCTCAGCACATGCATCATAGTCTGCATAACTATCAGCATGGAAACTTGGTTCACTAAGTTTATGCCTAGGAGTATTGATACTATGTGGTGGAATGACACATATATGAATAAGTACAGGCATGATAACTATGATTTTTGGTCTGTCTCATTAGTTGTTACATTTGACTTAAAAGTTCTAGTGGTACATCTCCTTCTGGTCTTATTTGTTACAGAACTGCTCCAACCTTTCATCTGGCATTCTGTATGAACAGTATACCTGGACCTCACCAAAGCATCTCTCCCCGCGGTTATTTTCTAGCTAAAGAGCATCTGTTTGTGCATGTGTGCATGTGTGAATGTGC
Organism: Protopterus annectens; assembly: GCF_019279795.1. NCBI lineage: Eukaryota > Metazoa > Chordata > Ceratodontiformes > Protopteridae > Protopterus > Protopterus annectens. The sequence continues at coordinate 1,076,534,553 of NC_056744.1, read as the reverse complement.
ATAGTGAATGTTGTGCATCAGGGCTGGGCTGAAGCAACGCTCGTAAAATAAACCAAACACCAAACATTAAGCGTTGTTCATGTGCTGCTAACCGGGCGGGATGGAAAAGACACAACAACAACCAAGGCATCTGACACTATATCACATGACAGCATTATCAACAACTTAAATGCACTCCAAGTTGATCCCTCTGTAGTTAGATGGATAGCTTATTGGCTGAGGTTAGAATCCACATTGTGACAGTGGCAGGCATGAGCTCAGTTAGCATGAAAGTAACAAGTGGGGTACCAATGGGATCCCTGCTAGGACCTCTGCTATTCAGAATATACTTTTCTGATCTCCAAAATAAAAATGGGAAACTTTTTTTTTAACCAAGACTGTAGATGATTGCAAACTGGGTGTTATACTTAAAATCCTCTTCTGATATGTAGAAAAGCTACAAAGTTAACTTAAACGTGTAAGTAGTTGGTATCTGTAAAATGGGCTAAAACTAAACGCACACAAAAAATACAATATTGTTAAATTTGGCAAACAAACATTCCACCTAACTTATAGTATAGAAAAGCGGTCTCCAATCTTTTTTTGCCCCGAGGACCGGTTTCATGTAAAACAATGTTCCACAGACCGGCCATTGCACGCGCATATAAATAAAGCATAATAAATACAACTCATCATAATGGAGAATCAGTGGGAGCCCTGAGCTTGTTTTCCTGCAACGAGACAGTCCCATGTAGAGGTGACTGGAAACAATGACACCCAAAGTGTGTTCCTTATGTCCAGTCTACTCCGTAATTTCATTTTGGTTGCTGCCATTGCAGAAAAGCCTGCTTCACAAAGATATGATGTTGGAAATGGAAGCAAGGTTTTCAGTGCTTATTCTAGCAGCTTTCTAAGTTTATAAAAGGAATATTTAAAATCTGTCCCTATTATTTGTGGCTCTGTCCAGATTTATTGTGCGAGAGATTGAGAGGTATGGTCGAGAAGTGCACAAACCTAATGGAAACCTTTTTTCTGAATCTAGCAACTTTCTAAGTTTATAAGAACAATATTTAAAACCTCTCCCCATTTTGGGGTCTTTGTTTCCCCATTATATTTGGCTTTGTCAACATTTCTTGAGCTAAGAGACAGGTATGCTGCATGCACCTGGATTAGATCTAAAAGGCACTAGCAACTCACACCTACAATGATAATGAAATAACACATTAACACGTTTATCTGACTTTTCAAGCTCTGAAGTATCCCATCTCTGTTTGTTTTGGGGAGAGGCATGTAAAAAATAATAAAACAAAAGCTTCTACAAAAAAGTAGTTTTGAATGGTCTGCCGGCATACCTGTCAGTAACAACTTCCAACCACATTTAAAGCTTACTTACCTGTACCAGTAAGAGTCAGAGCTGGAAGAAGAGCTGCCAGGTTCCTCTCCGAAGTGATCAGATGGGAGAAGGGGCAGCAGTTCTTTATCCTTCAGGACCATTTTTGTATTGTCACTTGCAATGAGTGTCAGCAGCACATTTTCACCCATTCAAGACTTTTGTCGGTTTGACCATATTGTAATCATGTGAAAACTAGTGCCAGTGTGCAAACAGATGAATTGTGGTGCTTGTCATTGGCTCCCTTTGCCTCAGGAGTGGTTAGTTGACTGGTTCGTATACCGCAATGCTGGTTATCTGTAATTGCAGTATACGAGCCAATCAAAACTTGTGTAGCGGAGCCACCACTGTTTGATGTGGAACAGTAGAACAGTGGGCAATTTCAATGTTAAATGTGGAGCGTATTGCATGATCCTTAGCACTTGGCTGCTGAGCTTGCATTCTGTCAGCTTTCTAAGTTTATAAGAGCAATATTTAAAATTTGCCCCTATTTTTGGGGGGCATTTCCCCCTATTATTTTTGGCTTTGTTCAGACCTTTTCTGCCCAGAGGTTGAGAGCTATGGGTTCTGTCCAGATTTATTGTGTGAGAGGTTGAGAGGTATGCAAACCTGTTAATTCATGCTGCTGCTGCTGCAGCCAGGGTTCGCTCTCACTATTTACTCTCATACTCTCTCTCTCTTTGTCTCTCATACACACACACATACACACACACACACACACACACACACACACACACACACACACACACACACACACACACACACACACACACACACACACAGAGTCTGTTTGGCTTTCGTGCACACAGTCACTCACACACGCAGACAGAAACATACACACACAAACACAAACACTTTTTTTCTGTTTCATTTATTTTTATTTTACACTTGATAAACAACAAATGCTCTGCTTAATGAGTGCAAAATAACCACTCACTCAATCTCACTATTCACTGTCTCATACACACATACACAGTCTCTTCTACTTTCACACACACACATGCAATCTGCTTTCATGCACGCATTCACTCACTCATGCAGACAGAAACATAAACACACACACATACACATTGACTTTTTTGTTTCACTCCCTTCTGTGCAGCCCGGTAACAAATGATCCCCAGTCTAGTGGTTGGGGACCACTGGTATAGACAACACCCCACTACAAAATGTATATGTAAGAGACCTTGGAACATGGGTGGATAACTCCCTCTCCTTTGATCATCATGTTACAATAGTGATCCAGAAATCCTTCTATCTGGCACAGCTGATAGCAAAGGATATTCCCTAAGTAGGGTATTCCCTCTAGATATAAGAAAGTCCTTACCCTTTATATTCCGCACTGATCAGGCCCATCATCTAATGCAATGCTCCCTTTAGGATGTATCTTACTAATCATATGAAGCAATTAGAGAGACCCCAAAGGTTCCCTGCAAAAAAAAAAAAAAAAAAAAAAAGATCATGGGCCAGAAGGACCTCTGCTGTTAATAGATGCTGCAGACCTTGTCCCTGCATTCAGTGTCCTATAGACTCTTTAATGGTGATCTCTGCCTTGCCCTTTGAGCCGGTAGGAATCCAATAGTCCAAGACCTTTTATTTCTACATAAATCAGACAGACCAGTGAACACAAGAAACAGAGATCTCAACCTGCTTCAGCAAATAAACAAATCACAGTGGAAAGATATATATGTCATGCAATGACTATCCCTTCTCTAGAACAAACTTACTCTCCAGATCAAGCAGTGTGACACACTATTTTCTTTTAAGAAGGAAAGAGACAACTGGATGGGTATTTATAAATTCACTCCCTGTATCACTGGACTTTTACCCCTTGAAAATGGAGGTAAGGTCTAAAGCTGTGTACTGGCAAGGCATAAACTGTCATGCCCCAATTACCTTGTACATTCTATGATTCTATGATTCTTTGATACTTTGACTGTCGTATAAAACCTTCAGGACAATATATAACATTAGTCATAAACATAGTACTGTTTCTAGTTTCTCACTTGCTGACTGACATTCTTATGTCCCCAGAAATTTATTATGCTTTTAATGATTATAGCACTCTGATTGACTGACATTCTTATGTCCCCAGAAATTTATTATGCTTTTAATGATTATGGCACTCTGATTCTAAAGCCAGGCCTGCTGCAACAAAGTATGGAGTCAATGACTAAAGTGAAAGAAAAGGCAAATAAACTGCAGCCATGGCCAAGCCCCCACCACCTTGCTTAATATAATCTACTCCAAGTAGATGCACTTTGAGATAAGTTATGCTCATTTCAAGTAATGTGACCTCATTAAAGCAGGTCTCAACAAGCATTTAGCCATGCACCTACAGAGACAAATCTTAGGAAGTGCTCAGTAGCAAATGACCAACCTCAGGAAGACCTTAAATGGCATCTTGTTAAATGGACCAAAGCTTCTGCAACACCAGTATCTTTCCTTCCAGAGGTTGAATCATATTTACCCTAAATGAAGCATTTTAAAGGGGTCTATGTCATATCAGTGAATGGCCACATGGTCAAACGTCATGTCATTGACAATGCAGGCCGTCAAAGTCCCCATTGATTATATATACCAACTCTGAGATCACACTACTCTGTGGAAAGGGCAAATTTCCTGATCCCTACTGTAATGCAATCTCAGTCAGAATGGTTCAACGGCCTGCATTTTTGATGAGAGGGTACAACTGACAATATGGCCGTTCACTGATATGACATAGACCTTTATAAAGTGACCTGAAAACATTCACATTCTGCATTTATGGAGCACCACCATTTACTTGCTAAATTTATTTTATCCAAGACATAAGTCAGGTGCCCTGATGTTTCTGTACAAGAGCTAATACAGACTAGTATATGGTTTACTATCAAAATTTAGAACGGCACTTACACAAAGCTGGAAAGGTTGAAAGGCTGTTTTCAAGTTTTTGTAATGCCGATCTAGAAAATGTTCAAATCCACATTAGCAAATGTTAGTGTGGCATTCGCTAATGTGGAATCGAAGTTCTGATAACAGATCGCACTAGGGTGTGGATTGGGAAATGTACCTTTTTCTCACTGTACTGTGATCTCGGAGTTGCAACATATAATATGCAGGGGGGCTTGCCTGCAAAAACATTACTGGTAACATGGACTTTCGACATTGGACCTTCCAGTGTTCAAATGTCGATTCCATGTCACCATTTCCAAAATTTTGGAAATTCGTTATTACCAATTTCAACAAACTGGTTCAATAAAGGTGGAGAATTATTTTGATTTTCCACATTTTGATAGTAAACCCTATTATATAATCTAAGTACATGCTCATATATTGGTTGCATTGGCCAAAACATGTGTTCATTATGGAGAGGAAGGTAGTCCCCATGTCAGGATACCCAGAGGGCATCTTTTAAAACGTGTTAAATCTAATGACATAAAATTATATTGTGTGCTTTGCATTTGTCCATAGGACCTGTCAATAGTTAAAAATAACTGTTTCTCAAACGTTCAAGACTTTCCTCAGTATAAGGTATCATATTTTGTTTTAGTATTTTATTGTTGGAAGTCAGTACATATACAATATTCCCATATTTTGAGGAAACAGCTATGATAAGTCCCTCCACTGTTAGATGGCCCAAGCAGTCTTATTGTTAACATTTTACTCATTTCATCAGTAGTTTATCCTTGTAAGAAATAAGGTATTTGATTTCTAATCTGTCAGATAGGTGTACACTCACAGATTATAACAAAAATAAAAATAATAAAAAAAAAAAATGAAACATATTTCCTGACTAGGTAAGCAAAGTAGGAGAGCATGCATTCAATACTGTTAAAAGTTTAAACTTGTGCTCTGCTTACGTTGCCAAAAAGGTATTATTTAAACTCCACATTTTATATGTATCATAGCTAGTATGACATATCACCATAGATATTATATTAATCACAGGTGATTGGAACAGTCCAAAAACAGCTGGAATAATGCGAGAGTTTGGCCTTGGTTTATGGAAGGAAGAAATACACAGATAAGTAAATTTCTTTTTCAGGATAATTCTATAGACATACAAACACTGTCTTTTAGCAGTCTAAGAGAGTGTTTTATACATAGCTGGACGTCCAATACTGAAATCATATTGACTAAATTGTTTTCAGTAAAAGATGGAAGAGCTCTGTATAGTTAGCAGAAACAAGGCCTAGAGCTGACTGATGCTCATATCGACTTGTTAGCTCAAATTTTAGAATTAAATGAAAGAAAACAGGTAAAGGCCTGGCTCTGTGCTGTACAGGAATACATCCCTTACTATAACTCAGCTGAAATGAGTTTTATTAATGACATTAGAGCTTGAGGAGCTGAGCTGTCCAAGCATCAAATGCTGGCTCACCTAACTTGGCTGGAGGGACTGGTGGTCCACTGATATTTCACCAAATACAAACATAGGCCTGAAGCCAATACAGCTGTAACCAGAGATGTGGGCTAGGGAGGACATAGTAGGCCATCACATGACACTGGTCCCCATATCAGCCACCAAGGGGTCAGCATAGGGCTAAATAGAAAAAAACTCCTCAAGGCTGCTGGAATTATGTGCTTAGCAATTAGCGTTCACTCTCTAAGGAATGGAATGTCCAAGTGATCACTGAGGTCTAATGGTACTGATGGCAGGAAGGCAGAAGGGACATAAAAAGGATTAAAACACAGAAAATAGGAAAAGACCCCAATCCAATTAGATGAGCTGAAAAATCTTCTCTATGAAAATGTAATGGAGATGAGAACTGATTTAAGGAATTAGACTGGTAGATGGTTTGCGTGAAGAACTATGGGAAGAAGTTTATGATACTGTTCGGGAAGTGGCAACAAAAAATATTCCACATAGAAAAATAAAAATTAAGAAGATAGAATACCTGTGTAGGAATGGCTTTAGAAGTAGATAAAAAAGAAGGTAAGCAATAAATAGTAAGGTAAAACATTTTAAATTGAATGCAGATTTCCAAACAATAGTAGGAAAAGATAACAAGGCACATTTAAATGAGCAGTGTGCAAACGATGGAAGAAGAGTGTAATAGAATGGGAAATACAAGAGATCTCTTCAATAAGATTTGTGATATTAAATGAACCTTCCGTGCTAAAATGAGCATGAGAAAAGATAAAGATGGATAGAACCTAGCAGAAACAGAAGATATTAAGAAGAAATGACAGGAATATCTACAAGATTTATGTGAGAAGGGTACAAACATCACTGATATGTGTGATATCCTGTTCTCTGATCTAGAACCAGGCATCCAGGATCAGGAATTCAAACAAAACCAAGAAAGCTTTGTTAATAAAGCTGTTCCAGTGGTGTTCGTAATGTGCCAGCAAATAGCAATCGGATTGGAAAGGGTCAATTTATATTCCAGTTCAAAAAAACGGCAATGCTAAAGAGTTCTCAGATTATTGAACAAATGCAATTGTTTCATGTGTTTTCAAGGTAATACTTGAAAAATAGATGGGGAAGACGTGAGGCAGTGAACAATATTATTTTTCTAAATTTGAAAACTTTCATTTGGAGCAATGGATAAGGTTTCACTGGAAAGACTCTGTGGAATTTGTGTTAAGAAGAATTACTGGCTGTCAAAAAAGTTGCTAGAAATGTGGACATTAAAATCTATACCAACTGTTATTAAAGTACTGAGTGTTTTAAAGGAGATAAAATAATTAGACGTCGGATCTTTAGAAAAGGGAAGGAGAAAATCAAATAGAAATAAATAGAATTTGTAGGAGCAATGCATGCAGAATAATATTCAGAAGGAGGAGTGACGTTTAAGGGAAGGCAGGAAATGAATAATTGTTAAAAGAAAAGAAAACACATGTAATGTGTAATGCATTTTTATGACAAATGTTAATATGATTTGTTTTATAATTTATATGTGTGTCTATGTTTTAAGTGATAATTTAATAAAGATGTTTAAAAAAAGATACCTGAAAATGGTGCCTGCATCCACAAAGTAAAAATGCTTGCCTCTTGAGAGGAAGGCAGTGCCAAATCTGAATAAGATATTAAAAACAAAGACATTTTATTGTCAACAAAGATTTGTATAGTCAAAGTTATGTTTTTCCCAGTAATAACATATGGTTGTGAGAGTTGGTCTACAAGCAAGGCTGTGTGTCAAGACAATTGATGCTTTTGAACTCAGGTGTTGGGGAAAACTTTTGAGAATTCTGTAAACTGCAAGAAGCTCACATCAGTCAATATTTAAGAAATTGATCTCGTACATTCACTGGACAGTCTGATAGTAAAACTAAAACTCAAATATTGTGTCCACATAATGCAAAAACAGGATTCAGTGATGAAAACACTGATTCTGGGAACAGTCAACAACAAAATTAGAAGGGTTATAGAGGCTATGATGCCTAAACAGTACTACTGAAATAATGAATATGAATTTACAAGAATTAAAAGAAGCAGTGATAGTCACCCAGGCCTGCTATGATAAAGTCCTTCAGGTCATGAAGAGATGTGCTCAACTACATGAATACCAACAACAACATGGCCGATGCTCCCTAATGAAGAGCAATGAAGAGATTGTGCATGTGCTAGTGATGTCCATGGCATAAATCGTTCGTCCACACTTCCACAGCACTGCATGGCATCACTGAGATTCCTGCATTTATTGGTACAAGGGCTGAGAAAGATAATTCAGCCAAGCAAAACCACAGAAAAAAGGAAGGAGCAAAAAAAAAAAATCTAAGGACAGTAAAGAACATCTCCCAAGTTAGATGAGCATATCTGCAGTAAAATCTTGGATAAACACAATGGAAAGAGGAACATCAACAATCTGCATGCCATCCAAATGCAAGGACCTCCTTTATGATTACTCTAATATCATCAGCAGTGCATCCAAAGCTAAATGTCAGCCATCTTTTCTAGGCTAAAAGACAGAGAAGGGTGTTATAGCAATGTGCCATACTGCAACTGCATTAGCAAAATGACTTTAAGATAACAAAAGAAATGATTAATTCTACACTTATTTATTAAGCGAAGTTACATGACTTGTTGTTGGCTGCCAGAGTGTCTGACATCTGCTATGACTTTTGCGAAGTCTCTATATTGACTTTGCTCTGCTCAGCACTGCTTTGAGCTTTTGCTACCTTTTGTCCCATGTTTCTGGACTCCAGGGACTTAGGTTTACAGCTCATTCATGGATTTGCTTGGTTAACATCTGGGGTTGGACTGTCAGATTGCTATGTGTAATGATGCTTGGCTGCTTTTGGCACTCTACTCAAGCACACTCGAAATTTGTGGATTTGGATGAGGTGGGGTCTGGAAATGTACATGAATGCTGTCATTGGTCAATCAAACTGCATTTTGACATATTTAACTAATTGTAGGAATGGCTGGAAAGCAAGAATTTTGTCTTTGACCCCGTTGATATTTATATGCCAATGTCTGAAGGGTTAAGAGCTGTAAAAAACAATTTTCATCAATATAGCCTGGGACTGATGCTTCTTGTAAGACTCTTTTTGATAGCAGACAGGCTGTAATTAGACTAGACTGATATTATTGGGTATTCTATAGACCCCTGCAGTGTGTAACTTTGTTCTTTGAGCCAAAATCAAATAACCAGACTTTCTTCTAACTGGGTTTCAAGATCCTTAGTCTACATTTGTTGTATTAAACACCACTTTGTACTTTCTGCACTCTTCTCTAGATTTATTTTACAGAGTCATGAATGCTTTGTCAAGAGCTGGCCAGTTGATCAACAGCCACATCTGTGACAATTTACACTCGGTCAATGTGTCAGTTTGCGGAACAATATCTCTGAGGGGGGAAATACTGCAATCATCTTTGAGTTAACTATATAAAGGAGGGAGATATACATGGGGTGTTGGGGGAAGCCTTGGTCATAATAAAAATGTAAGTTTTTATTTTTTAAGGTAATCAGTTGTCTCAGTATCTTGCACTGTAAAATAAGCTGGCAGCTGTGTTTCTTCTGTCATACCAATGTATTACAATACATTATTAACCATTAGGTGAGTTTCCCAGTACTTTGTTTTAATATTCCTTTGCCCTCTTCATTCTGAGAAGTCAGTGGGATTTGAACTCTTGTCATTGCATCTGAGCAAGGTCTGAACTTCACCAGCCTATCTCTGTCTCTCTATCTTTGTGTTATGTATTTCTTTTTAAGGAGGGCTGACATATTCTAACTTGGAGAGGACATAGGAGTGAAGAAATAATGACATATCAGAAAGCCCAAATTATGTAATTAGCCTGGTATCTAAGTAGACACGCTGGTGTTTTTGCTAGAAACTATTACCATGAAACTGATATTCAGGCAACTTTTTCAAATCTATTGGTTTAATGCTTATGTACAATTTATCATAAGCATTATGACGTTTGCAGAAGTTTGTCAAAAGTTGTAGGATATACAGATGGACCAGATAAGTTATAGTCATTTTACCAACAACTTTATCCAATTTCTGGAGAGCCCATCTGGATTTATTTAATTTTCCACCCCTAATTCAAATGCAGATTTATCATGCGGTCCTCTCTATCCTCTGCTATCTTTTTTATTTAAAACATTATTCCAGTGGCAAATTTATACAATCTTTATTTGTTTCAGCTTAAATTTCTTTGGTAACCAAGCAAGGGGACTTTAATAATGGCATTCTTAAGGCCCTTCTTATCATGTTTTGTATCTCCTCTATCTACAACTGTTATATATGTTTGTAGATTCGTAGTTAATAAACATCTGGACTGGGCCATTTTTGGATGTGGGGTGGACACTCCCTCCTGCAGTACTTAGAGTGAATCCCTTTTAGAATATCATATTACTGCTGTGGAGTGAAAGCATATCTGAGCATACCAACCCATTGTTTTTGTCTTGTACCAAAGGAATCTGCTGAGCATCTTAGACCAACAGACAGGACACAGAGAATATTACTCTTCTGAGGGTGTTGCTGATGACTGCAAGATCCATCTGTAACAAGTGTGACTTGCATGATGTTGCTGTCACACTTATAAGGAAGAAATGTCTGGGTGTGAATTCTAGCTCACATGTAGCCACTACTTTTCCCCACGATATTTACGGGTCTATATTACAACGTCGAGCTAAAACAAGTTTAAACGTTGTAATATCGAAACCTAAAGTCCGAAAGTGTAAAATAGCAAAGCCACAGCACATTGACTATTTTCCCAGGGGAAAAAAATTGGTGGGCCGTTTTCGAGGCTTTGCTATTTCCTCCTCTGTGGTGCAATGTCAAAGTTGGTATATTTAAGTAGGGGGGGTGTGGAGGGCACAGCCCCCTACGTTGGGGATGTGGGGGGCAAAGCCCCCACTTCAGTTTAGGTTTAAGGTTAAGTTTTGTTTTTGTTTTTTTGTCACGGAACAGTGATTTTTTTTCCCTGGGAAAAAAATCGCTGTTCTCTGCTTTCAGTTTTGTTTGGTTTCGAACATAACGGTTTGATATTACAACAATCAAACTTTTGTAAGTTCAACGTTGTGATATAGACCCACTATTTACTGACAATAGTTTGGAGGGGATACAGTTTTAGATCCATGTATGGCATGACTTAGATTATGTGCAACTACTTTGAATGTTCCTTGACAAATGAACAAGCTGGGAGTACCTTATTTTTGTGTCCACATAGTGAAATCAAGTAGATCCATAATTAATGTTGGGCAAACAGGGTGGCCACAACAGATGCAACCTGTTCGAGAGTGCAGTCAGTAGTTACTGGTAGGGTGTGAGTGCATGCATTAGCATTAATTTAAAAAGGTGTGTGAAAGCATGGCTTCCTAACTGAATGTTGATAACTGCATTCATGACTGGAACGAGCAACTTGCTACAGTCTACAGTTGCAAGGAGCTTGCTACACTTACAAATATCTCTTTTAAAGATCTTTTTTGTTCGTCTTGAACTTTTAAACTTCAGAAAGTCTTTTTGTTGTGGGACACCAATTTGAGGAATTAACTTAGTTATACATCTGAAATCAAAGTATCAGTACAAGAGTTTATAGACTTCTTCTCCAGCTCAATGTGCAACTCTCATCCATTCTTAGTATTAGGTGACTTCAGAATTGTACTGATAATGAATCTATTGTACTTTCACAAGAGTTGCTCAACACTGAGGAGACCTTTGGATTTGTGTATATTTTTTTTTTTTTTTTTTACCACTGAAACCAGTTTTAAAGGATCTGTTTCGAAATAGCATTGACAAACTTGCCACTAACAAGCTGATGATGCAGTTCAGGTTGACTGGACCATTATAGCACATACTGAAACAGCAGATGTTACAAATATATTTTTGCAGGGGCACTGAAAGCCCCTGTATCCCCTCATACCTGTTACTATAATGTATACTGCAGTGTAACTTTAAGTATCTCACAATGCTAAGCATGCATACAAGGTGTGATGCAATGCTGTCTTGCTATTCAGTTGCTACGATGTGGTTGTGCAATTACTGGATCCTTTGTAATTTGGCCTGTAGGCAGATAACAATGTAAAGTGAAAGTGAAGCCAAAATCAGTGTTACATGTCATGAAATGGGACCATTAGGACATTTACAACAAAATTCATATTTTACCGACTTTTTGGATAGATTCTTATTTTAACTGTTTTTCAAGACTTAAGTCTGGCCTCATTATTTTTAACAGCTTTATTGAATTATCACTTAAGACACAGGCAAACATAAATTTATATAAAATAAAACAAACCATGTTAACATTTTCACAGTTACAAACATAATTCATTACATACATTTTATACAATTACCATCAATTACTCAGTTCCGCCTTCCCTTAAACCTAACTCCTCCTCCAAAACATTATTCTGAATGTATTGTTCCCACAATTTTCATTTTTTCTACATAGTTTGCTCTTACACTTTTCTAAATATACCACTTCTAGTTCTTTAATCTCTTTTGCAATATTCATTACTTCATATAGAATTGGTTTAGACTTTGATTTTCATTTTCTATTGGGGATGTTGAATGGGCCTTTGGGGGGCACAGAGGGATGAAGTTTGCACTGAACCTATCTGCTAGCAGGTTGGCTAAGTCAAGAGGATCGGTGTAAGTGGTACTGTTAAGAACTAATTCAGAGCAAAAAAAAGGCTTTGCCATGGAGTTTCTTGATGTTAAGAAAAAGGCTTTGTGGTTAGCCTTTGTTTCAGAGGCTAGTTTTGATTCATAATTGGCTTTGGAGGTTTTCACTAGTGATCTAATTTGCTTGTTGAAGCTACTGAGGGAGTTTTTCCAATTGGGAATTTGTGCCTTTTTACCTTTGGACAACAGTTTCTTCCTTTTATTGTAAAGCCTGTTGATAGGGATGTCCATCAGATAAGTTTGTGTTTCCTTGAGGAACAGGTTTTGGTTGTGCTGGATATGGCTGAGTCCATGCAGTTGTACAGGTGCTTGTATACTGCACTGGCGTACTGTTCAGCATATTTATCTGCATCCTCTCAGGGGGCTGGTGGTGGTGTGAAGCTACTGATACCCTCCCTTAGAAGGCTGTAGTCAGGTTTTGAGAAGTGTTTTAGCCTGGTTATGGCTGGGAGGGGGTTGGATGGGATAGACACTTCGAATGAGATAGACTGATGGTCTAATCTCACCAGGGAATAACTTACTATGGGGGTGGTGCAGCAGTCACCCATGTTGATGAGAACAAAATCTAGAATGTTATCGCCCCTTGTGGGGAATGAGACAAGCTGGTCTAGTGCATTAGAAATGATGAAGTCAAGGAATCGTTGGGTGAGTGCATTAGAGCAGGAATAGTTCACCCAGTCTATGGTGGTGTAGTTGAAGTCATCAAGGATTAGGGTGTGTTAGGGGATACCTTGATGGAGTCAAGGAAATCTAGGTAGGAAGAGGAGTGGGTGTCTTGAGCCATGGAGGGTGGTCTACAGCTGGCTATAACCTGAATAGGTGTCTTTCCAATTGTCAATTGCACCTGGAGAAGTTCTAGTGCATAATGCTGGCAAACCAGTTTGGAGGTGTGCTTTTCTTTAATGAAAATATAATCTCCACCACCCTTAGTTTTCCTGACCTCATTTTAGGGTCTAGAACAGTTTGGATTCATCAAGGGCAGATCTTGCTTGTTGAACCTGGTTGAATTTTTTGAGACTGTAACCAAGACACTGGTTGAGGGAAAGTCAGTACATAAAGCTTACCTTGACTTAACCAAAGCCTTTGACACAATCCCCCACTCAAGCTAACACAATTTGGCATTAATCCTTATCTCATCAGGTAGGTGGCCAACTGGCTCACTGATAGGATCCACAAGGTCAAAATAGGTGCCTCCACCTCTGACCGCAGACCTGTTACTAGTGGTGTTCCCCAGGTATCTGTCCTGAGACCCATACTGTTTGGCATCTTCTCAGAGGTCCAGGCAAAGACAAAAGGCCTGTGGCTGACCAGGTTTGCGGACGATTGTAAGTTGGGTACTGTCATTGATTCTCCAAATGATGTTAACATACTACAAGAGGGTCTTACAACAACAAATGACTGTCATGGCCTTAAGTTAAATGCAAAAAAATGTATTATCATGCCATTCAGCAAAAACACGGCCCCTGCTGATTACCACATCAATGGCAACCCCCTAAGCACACAACCTGTGGTGAGAGACCTGGGCACACAAGTGATCTGTGTCTTGCCTTTAAGGCAATCTCACACCCTGCTCTAATGGATATGCTCCATATCCATAAGTCTTACCCAATCGAAAGTCGTAAATCTAATATGTGACATTAACAAAACCTGCTGGAGAGACAGGTTTGTCTCACAGAGGCTACCCTGTCTCTGGAATAGACTCCCTATACATGTCAAACAAAGTACATCGCTGACCCTCTTCAAGAGCAATCTTGATGAGTGGATGGGAAACCACAAATTTGTCCCAGGGGTTCCACCTTTGCCTCTCATTGACAGGGGTGACAGGTGCTGATTTAGGTTTTTTGGGGGGGATAAACTCTTGGCTAGGCTTGTAAGGGCTCCCAGACCATTAGCCTAGAAATCTCCTATGATCCTATGATCTTCAAACATACCCACCTGGGGTGTCACCAACAGATATGTGTGGTACCCTGTTTCACTCAACACCAGTATCTAGCATTCTACCATGAATGTCTGAATTGTCTGAAACCCCAAGCAAAGATGCCAGGAACTCTTCCATCTCTGTCAAAGATGTTTCAGTAGGCAGACCCCTATCCCTTGGCCTTCTGATTCTGTGCCAGCTGGGATCAGGCATCACTCATCATGTCAGTAGGCCATCTCATGACTTCATCGTGTGCTCAGTTTTAGTCATCAACAGCACTGATGTCAGCTATCACATCCTGAAAGGTGCGCTCACAGAAGGCCTGTTCAGATATCTCACTACAGAGCATCTGCTCACCATGCAGATGGAGGGTCTGTAGCATGGTCTCACTTTCTGCATGGGAGAATTTGCTGTTTGTGTGTTTCCCATGTTCTGACATAATTACCTGAAAATGAAAAGAAATAGGCCTTTGAAATGTGGTGTGGTCATACCTCACAGACCACCATATAGCCACCCAACCAATGACGCAGACATGACAAGAGCCATATGCCTTTAAAAGGTGCTACCCACATGTACATCTGATCTCCATGTGGAAGAGGGATTGTGCAGTGTCTAGCTGTGATACGCACATGGTGCAGCAGTGACAAACTACCCTGAAAGAGGACAAAAGGCATGCATGGCTATATGCAGGACTGCTTCTAATGTATGTATGGACATAGGCCGCACAGTCCCACATAATGCCACCATGTAGTCTTTGGGGGATTTCAACAGTGTGTGTACTGTCATATGGATCAACCCAGAGTAAGTGACACAGGCCCTCAACAGGCTGTGACAGCCATTATTTGTTAAGCTTTCTGTCTATTACCTACACTGCGACTATGTGGTTCACTGAATCTGGGCAACCATTACTCCAATATGACATCAGACAATATGTGCCGACAAATATCAGATAGATGTGGATCTACAACAGGGCATCTCACTAGATGTGAATGCAGTTACCTTGTACAATACACAGATTACCCTCTACGGGGGTGTCTCTAAGCCTTACTCCCAACCTCCACAACAATTGAAATAGCACAGATCTGAGATATAATGCCCTAGTACACATTTACAAAGCTGATGATCTTTTACACAGGTCTGGAAAGCACAACACCTCGACAGATCCCTCACTTTGCCCAATCAAGGATATATAATGAGGAAACTATGGGATCCATAGCGTAACACAGAAATGACTCTCTGCAATTGTAAGCTCCCAGAAGTTTCCATGACGTCTGTGGTACATGTGGGATGAGGGATGATTGTATATGTACATAACCTGTAAGTAGTCAAATAACAAATCCAAAGCTGTACACCAGCAACTGAATCTGAACACTCAGTTGAATCAAATGTAATGTTTATTTTTAGCAAAGCGCATTCATCCCCAAAATGTTGGAGTTTTGAGATGAAAGAGCTTTACTAAAAATATTTTATTTTATTTTAATAAAGACTACATTTTATTCAACTGGGTGTTTAGATTCAGTAGTTGTGGCAGTTTGTAGAGTGAGTAATTTGTATTCTGTAAACCGTTGCAGCCGGGATAGCTGCTGGATATATGCATACCTTTGTGCTGTGCTCCCTAGTTCCCCAGCAAACACAAACCACAGTAGTACAGTCCTAGTAACTTCCACAATAATCTCAACATAATGGCAAGCAGAAGGTGTATGACTGCTATTAATATATGTATCAAATAAACTCACACACACACATACACACACACACATACACACACACACACACACACACACACACACACACACACACACACACACACACACACACACACACACACACACACACACACACACACACACACACTCACATAACAAAGGCAGTACTGTTAACAGCTTTTGTGATTATTATCACCCAGTACGACTCCTAAAACTGTCATATCAATAGGCATTAGGCTGAACATTCATTCGTTTAACAGGTAGGAATCTACAGTAATAACATGAACAATCATAACGTATATGGAATGTGTGCTGCAATAAAATGTATTCTCCATGTACCCTGCCCTTAGTGTGACACTCCTTACCACAGCTACAGTATTGTTGGTACTCAAATCCAGCTGCATAAGCATTTAATACATTAGCACACTGGCATGGATAATAAGAACCACCAAATAAGTACAGAATTACAAAAAGTAAAAGATAAAGCCTCACTAATGTACCTTTTAGAAAATGTGCTGCTTGTAGAAATCATTCAAAATAACTGTCGACAATGCTGGCATTGTTGCATTCTTGCAAATTTCTGTAGAACAAAGAAGTCCATGGCAGGTGCAGTTGCTTTTATCATGTAATTTTAAAACTTTTATAGGTTCATAGGTTCATAGGTAGGTACTAGGCTATTGGCCCAAGGGCCTACGTAAGCCTAGCCAACAAGGTTCCCTGGCTTACGACACCCAGGAAAGTTAATTTCCTGTGCCTCTGTCGAGTAGAGCCACAGAAGTGATCCCCGGGGCGTATATCCCGTTTCCCACCCACTCATCAAGATTTTTCTTGAAGGGTGCTAATGAGGAACTTTGCTTGATGTAGATAGGTAGTTTGTTCCAGGGTATAGGAAGTCTCTGCGACAGGAATCGATCCCTCCAGCATGTCCTGTTTATTGTGGTGAAGAGGTTTAGGTCCCTAGAGCGTGTAGCTCAGAGGGATTGGGATTTCTTTAAGTGTAGCATGTCCAACAGCTCTGGGTTTAACATAGTTTTATATGTTAGGCAGAGATCTCCTCAGAGCAGGCGATACGCTACAGAGTAAAGCTGGAGTTTTTTGAGATGGTCAGTGTAGGGCATCTGTCTGAGGCCAGTAATTCTCTTTGTGAGGTACTTCTGTGGCCTTTCCAGTTGCTGCAGATGTCTTGTGAGGTACATTCCAAAAGGGCCATTGTACTCTATAATGGGTCTAATGAGTGCCGAGTAGAGGGGAACAATGACCTCTTTTTTCCTGGATGAGAACGCTTTTGTGATGAGGTGTGCCACATAGAAGGATTACCTGACTTCTGTGGTGATGTGATTATCAAAGGAGAGACTACTGTCCACCTGGGTCCTAAGGTCTCTTATCACACATTCGGCTTTAAGTAGACTGCCGTTTATGTGGTAGTTCATGTGTGTTTATGTGGGTACAGAGTTTTTACCAAAGGGGATGACAGCCCTTTTTGGTATTGAGCTTGAGGCCATGCCTCTGATACCAGGCATCTGTCTCAGTGAGGCCCTTATGTAGGATGTCCACATCATTTGGGGACTCGACTATGGCTCCTAGTTTGCAGTCATCTGTGAACATAGTTAGCCAGAGGCCTTCTGTGTTAGCCTGTACTTCAAAGAAGTAGATAACAAAGAGGAGAGGTCCCAGGACTGAACCCTGCAGTGCTCCACTTGTCACTGGTTTGAAGTCAGATTTGGAGTCTGCAACTTTTACAGTGTGGGTTCTGTCAGTGAGCCAGTTGGCAACCCATCTAGTGATGTAGGAATTTATACCTAGTTTAGTGAGTTTAACTATAATTCCAGAATGGGGGGTGGTGTCGAAAGCCTTGACAAGGTCAAGATAGGCTGTGTGAACCACCTTACCCTCGTCTATGGCTTTGGTGCCTGCCTCAAAGAAGTCGATCAAGTTCAGGAGGCATGATCTGCCTTTCACAAACCTGAACTGGGTGGGGGGTCCAGAGTTTGGAGGTTACCAATGTCTTTGTTTATGAGTTCCATGATGATACGTTCCATGGCCTTGCAGACCAGGCTCGTCAGGCTAATAGGGCGATAGTTCCCAGGATCAGTGATGGCTCCACTTTGTGGAGTGGGATAACTGTTGCTGTGCACCATTCAGTGGGCACAAAGCCTGACATGAGACTATAATTGAACATGGTGCTTAAGTGGGGAGCCAGTTTGTTCTGAAGTTCGTGTAAAATGCAGCCTGGGATGTTGTCCGGTCCCATGGATGCTGTGTTTTTGGTTTTAGAGAGTGCAGCTTTTACCTGCATAGATGTGATTACAGGGACTCTCCATTCTTCCTGTATAGATATGGGCCTTTTAGGGGTGAGAGGGGGGTAAGGTTAGCACTGAACCTATCGGCCAGGATGTTGGCAATATCAGTTGGTTCTGTAATTTTTGTGACGTTGTGCTCTAACTCAGAGCAGATCTGGGTGTTGCTATTGAGATTCTTGACATAGCTATAGAATGCTTTGTGGTTGCCCTTAGAATCAGTGGTGATTTTGTTTTCATAGCCAGCTTTGGAGGATCTTATAAGGGATCTCAGCTTCTTACTGAGGCTGACCAGGGAGCTCTTCCACTCATGGGATTTTACTCTCTTTTGCAACAGTTTCTTCCTTCTGTTGTAGAGTTTGTTTATGGCAGGGGACCACCAAATTGGTTTCCTTTTTTAGGAGAATAGCATCTTGGTTCTGTTTGGGATAGCACAATCCATGCACTCGTGTAAGTGCTTATAGAGTGCATTTGTGTAGGATTCAGCAGTCGTAACTGTATAGTCCATCTGCATGGGTGTCATGAAGTTCACCACTTCTGTCTTAAGAAGCATGAAGTTGGCTTTGGAGAAATTTTTTACCATGGTTTCCTTAATGGTGGGTGGGAGCGGGATGCGGATATCTAAGGTGATTAGCTTATGGTCTGATCTGACCAATGAGGAGATGACTTCAGGTGTGGAACACCGGTCACTCGTGTTGGTAATGAAAAGGTCTAGGATATTGTTACCCCTGGTGGGGGTGTGGATAAGTTGATCCAGGGTATTGGAATTTATTAATTCCAGAAAGCGTTGTGCGAAGGAGTTGGTACATGAGTAGTTTTCCCAGTTAATGGTGGGGTAATTGAAATCGCCCATTATTAGGGTGTTTGCTTGAACCCTAATATTTTCCAGTATATCAAGAAAAGAGGAGTGGGAATCCTGGGGCATGATGGGGGATCTGTAGCAAGCTACAATTTGGATTGCAGTTTTGCCCAGAGTTAGTTGCACTTGGATATCCTCGGATGCATTATGCTGTGCACCTAGCCTGGAGGTGTGGATATCCTTAATGAATATGGACACACCTCCGCCTTTGGTGTTCTGGTCCAGGTTAGATGGCTGAAAAGTGTGGTATGAGTTATAGCCTGGTAATGCAGGGGTGCTGTCTAGAGCCTTCAACCAGGTCTCAGTCACTGCACAGATATCAATGTTCTCCATTTTAAGGAGTGCCTTGAGTGAGTTCATTTTGAGATTTAGACTTCTAGTATTGAGTAGCATTACCCTCAGTTTTTGCTTGCCTGTTCCTGTTATGGTGGTGAATTTGTCATATGAATCTTGCCTAAAAAAGGCACTATAGGGGTAGCAAGATCCTTAGCCAGTATCTGGAATCTCTGGGCCGAAAGGTGCAGGCCATCTCCGGCAAAGCATCATGGTCTGTTGACCATGTCTTCCCAGGCAGACAGATACTGGATCCTCTTAGAATGACACCAGAAGCTTAGCCAATTGTTGAAGTCAATCATTTTGTCCTTGTACTGCGGTATCATTCTGGGCAATGGCAGGATGCTACTCAGGGCTAGGGTCATACCTGCCTGGGCTACAAGATCGGAGAGCTCTTTCATGTCTCTTTTCATGTAGTCCAGGGAGATATGTCTCAGGTCGTTCATACCAACATGGACAATGACAGAGTCATATTTCTATTTATTGTGGAGTGACCTGAGTGCGTGGGTTATGTGGCGGATCCTGGCACCTAAAAGGCAGCTGGCAGTAACCTTCTCCTTGTTTAGCCTGGTGAGTGGGACATCAGTGTGCCTGACTATAGAGTCACCTATAACTACTGTGTTGGGTACGTTGTTTTGCCTTATGGGCTGTGATTTATTGGCACACTAAGTCTGTGGGCTATGTGTCATTTGGGTTGTGTTGCAGGGTAGAGGTTGCTTGCATTTCTGCTTTGGAGGTCTCTGTTGCTTGAGAGGATTATTATTGAAGGCCTTCGTGAATGTTTTTGTGTTTCTATGTGTGGATTTTTGTGGTGTAGATTTAGTGGGACTATGTGATGAGTGTGGTGTGGTGCAAGTGTTTACCTCCTCTCCTCTTGACTGTCAAGTTGAGTCTTGGTTGGAGAGAGCTTTAGCTCCAGTTTGACTAGATAAGTGCATCTCTTACAGGTTGTGGTGTTGGGTGGTAGGAGGAGAGGGTTGTCTGTGTACGAGGCAATTGCTACATTGCCCCAAGATGCCCAGATTCATCAGATAGACAGGAGAAAACACTGGGAGATGACCCTTAGACATCCCTGAATAAAAAACTGCTTTCCTCTAAACAAGTGAGGAAAGTGAGTATAACAGCTGTTTTTCTCTAAACAAGTGAAGAAAGTAAGTACAAAAACTGTTTTCCACTACGTAAAGAGGAAAGTTGAGTGCTGTAGTAATTTGTAGCTTTTTTAGTGCTAACAACAAGTACTGAACAAGTGCTGAGCATGAATAAGTAAATTCAAGTGCTAAAACTAAGAATCTGCACCTGGATCTTGTGGTAGATAGGCTATCTAGTGCTTACCACTCCCACTGATAAGCTAAAATGCTTTCCTCCAACACAAAAAGGCTTGGGGGCTCAGTAGCTTACAAACAGTCCTGGATCCAGTAAATCTGTATCTGGACTAGACTAGTTACAGGAAAGCTGGGAAACAAGCGCAAACTGCCCAAATGGCCAATAAACTACAATTTCTGGGCCAGAAACCACTCTTGTGGTAGATAGGCTACCTAGTACTTACCACTCCCATTGATAAGCTAGAAGGCTTCCCTCCAACACAGAAAGGCTTGGTGGGCTCAGAAGCTTACAAACAATCCTGGATACAGCAAATCTGTATCTGGATTAGAGTAGTTACAGGAAAGATGGGAAACAAGCGCAAATGCTGGCTTTTAAACCAGTAAGTTGAAAGAGATGGAAAAACTACCAAACAGCCAAAAACTACAATTTCTGGGCCAGAAACCACTCTTGTGGTAGATAGGCTACCTAGTGCTTACCACTCTTTATGCTAATGAGAGTCATTCAAATGCATGTTTCTGAATCATATGTTTTGTTTTATTGCACTATTAACCAATGTCATGCAAAGAGGCTTGCTTAGCCGTGTGAACTCATGTGAGCATCTACAAAGCACATTTAGCAAGCATGGGTGAGTCAGTGATCCTTGCAGGGATATAAGGGAATGTATTGCACTTTTGTAGCCAATAAATTGCTAAAGTAAAAAACTGCTATCACACATGGGCATCATGATGCTTGTACACTCTTTTCATGTCAGTGTTTACACACTAACACCATCATGACATGCCCATCTGTTTCTATGATAAGAAATGCTGGTAGCATGACTGTTCATGCTAATTATCTGCTTGAGGCTGTACATCATGTCATTACTATCAACATGCATGACCATGATAAAGCTACCATAGCTCTCTAACATTTGGCTGTGGCTTCCAAGGACACTGATGTTGACAAAGTTCACATGATTTGCCCTAAGTTAAGTTTTCTTTTCCTACTTCAGTGGGCTATGACAAATGCATGATTGAGAACTCATATGAGAGTCCCCAATACAATGTGAATGCCTGGAACAGTCTTTCAAGGGTGGTGACTTATGCCACTTGCATACCCAGCTCTGCTGAGCAGCACCAGAATTATTACAGTCACCTGCAGAGGAAGCATCACTGGAAAGAAGAGGTCAGAGCAAGGTCCTCTAATATGTATTATTAAAATGAAAGCCTTATCAGTGCCCTGTTGTATGTCTTATCACTATCTGTCATGTTATTATACACTTAATTAAAGGTGTTGTATTTCTTTTTATTGTTTCAAAGCAGAATGGAATGCCTGTCCAGGTGAATGAGTGGGTATACTTCCCTGGCATGTTACATAATACTCTGTAATATTATTTCCACGTACCCATGCTCACTGCCAGAGTTTGTGTGATTATCTGTACAAGTGCTTTATTAATTTTTTAAGTGCTACATCTTACCTATAAACATTTCAATAGTTTTCATATATTTCAGGAAAAGTTGTGCAGCATTTGGTTACATTATTTAAGCTCAGGATGCTATGCTTCATTATCGGTACAAACAAGTCAATATGTTTAATTCCTTTGGGTAGTAAAACAAGTTTATTAAATATATGCAACACATGCAGAGCACACAGGCCATTTGTTTGTAGTGAGATAAACACAGCTGTCCTACTGTGATGCATGTCCCTTAGCTGATGACATTCATAGTAGTGGTTATATGTTTGAACTATGCACACTACCCAACTCAGGGTATACACTGGGGTTAGCGGATACTATGTGTGGATGTGACCATGTTTGGATGGATGTCCTGCGGGTGTCCCAGTGAGTGTGGTTTGGCAAGAACTATGTGGGGGAGGGTTGTGTTGTGGACCTGGGTTGGGTGGTGGGAGAGTAAGACAACTGGAAATATATTGTTCATGCTTCACTCAAACATATGTCACTGTTGGCCATACTTTCGCCTGACATACAGATATGTTATGTAGGCTTCTGCAAAGCAATTATTTATACAATAAAATTAACATCAGAAATTGCAGTCACCCAACTGTATAAATAATTGAAAGAGAATTTATTGAGCACTTTCATCCTGTGTTAGGACTTTATCAGAATAAAATCATAACACCAAGCCGAGGCTTTATATACAAAATTTTCATAATTAAAATCAATTAAGTCATCTAATCACCTAATTTGGTACAATAAAATCATAAAGTGACCATACCTATTATCAAAGACATAAAAACAATATGACAGAAAACTATAAAACATAAAACTGTTGTATGTGAACTAATAACATTTCACCAAATACCTGTTGAAACCTCCAGGGGGATTCAATAAACCCTACAAGGTCTTTTCTCACTGTGTGCATATTGCGCCAGGGAAAGTTTTAGATTCAGTAAGCGCTGTGTAGTGGCGCACACTATTTTGCAAACAAGGTAAACACAGGGGCATGCTAATTACTGCAAAAGCAGCTAAATTGCTTGCTAATTAACCAATCCAACATAGTTTAGCTATTCAACAAGCTATAAAGCATCCATGTAGGCTTTCCCTGCAAATTCCAAAACTTTTGTAATACAGCCACAGAAAGGAGTCTACACAGAAACAATATCAAGTAAAAGGTGGGAGATTTGTACAGAACTGACCTTAACATGTGACAGCAGACACATATTTCAGTTAGACAGGCTAGATGCAACAAAAGGAGAGTGGATAACAATAGCAACATATCCTTTTTTGTGCCATAACAGAAATGCAGCTTTGCTCTCCCACCCCCAAATGAACAGGCAAATTACATATTTTGCTAAGAAAGCATCACCAAAATGCTAAAAGTGCTATGAAATTACCTGTCCCTGAAACATGTCTACAGATTTAAATCAGAATATTCCAGGTGAAGGTATCGACAATGATATATACCTGTGGAATGCCCTGACACACTTGCTCATGCCATCAGTAGACTTGTAACTAATGCAGACAGATAAAAGTGTAAAAGAGTGTGCTAATCAAAATAAATATAAAAAAACATTAAACAGACTATCTATAGTTACATGCCAGCATATGCAGTATGTAACTGATGAAATGCTGGCATAGCTTCTCAAAATCAGTAGTCTTCTGTGCAGATATATCCCAAAGTAATATCCTCTCTTCTGTGTTCAACACATAAACAATTCAGCTCCCCTAGCTACATGGTTGGCGTCTGGTGTAGATTCAAGGCTGTAAGCATGGTGAAGATGCAAATGAGATGTGAGGTCATTAGAATTGCTGATTTTCAGATCCTTGGCTCTGTGTATCAGATGTAAACATGGTGCAGACACTCCCTCAGTGTTTGTGTTTAATGTATGACAACTGTAAAATGAGGTTAGACTTAGAAAGTGTTACATGTATGTCTATCAAGGTTGGAAATGCAAGTAAGCAGTTCACAGTTCTCAGGTTCTGTTTCATTAATATCTAACCTCTTCCTCATTTGTTGGCAAATTGTATTTTCTCTGTCAGTTTTTTATTATTATTTTATTATTTTTTGGCCATTGTGCGATGCAATATTTAGAGCAATCACGGGAAATGGCAGAATGAATGAGAGTTTCACTGTACTTAACTCATTTGCATGGTGTTGCATGGCAGGGAAAAGGGAGACCTTAAGAATGACTAGTACATAAGGGAATGCCATGTAACCCTTCCAGTGGCAGCATTGCTAAAGTCTGACAGTTAATACTGAGTCTATGGAATACACCTGCAATTTAACTGAATCTGGGGCAGCACGTGTTAATGCAGTTAATGCAGTGATACATTCCTTTTTGGGGCCAGATGGTACTGGGTTCAAATACAACTGTATCTAATACTTTTAACTAATTCTGCATTATTGTTGCTTCTTGTGAGTGTGCAATGTGCACCATCGAGCAATAATGAATAATAAAGAAAAGAAATGGGAAAGATAGGGCAGTGCTGAAATGGGGAGCAACTGGGGGAAGAACAAATGGAAAGCAATACAGCAATGTGAAGGAGGGAGGTAGGAAAGAACCACAGCTACCCATTTCTTTAATAGTAAAAACTGATGATATATGCAGAATATTAACTGAATTTGGACCGTAATCTCCAGACAGAGGGGTGACCACAACACAATCATGTTGTATAGCCAGCTGGGCTGAATCAAGTGTCTCTAGAAGACAAGTGCAAAATGGAGAGATATGTATGAGATGATTTTTTTTTGTTTGTTTTTGAGAGAAAGAGAGGAATGTTAGTGAAGGGACATAGATATGTCTGGAGCTGGTAAGTTGCATAGGTGAAGAAGAAATTGATGACAGACAAGACAAGAGACAGAGATGGTGATGGACACAAGAGGTTGACGGACACCATAGATGGGGTGGGTTTGGGGACCTCCAGGACCCATGGTCATCAAGCTGGTTGACAGTGAGAATCGAGTCCTCACCCACAGGACTGTCATCACTGTCACCTCACTCTGCCACTGGCTGGAGCCTTTGACGTGTCCTTCTCCTCCTCCTGGTACTATTTAAAATGAGGGAGAGCAGCCTCTCCAGCTGGCATACGCATGCAAAAACAGTGCAGCACACAACCCTATGCACCATCCCTGGCAAATCAATACAGGTGATAAACTCACTACCTCTGCCACTGCTCCCAGAGGGGAACCACTGGACTATCCTCTGGGGCAGGACTAAACGAGGGGGCAGGTAGTGCAGAGGCAGCAAAGGTGGTGCTGCCAGGTTAGCTCCCAGACATGCTGGGCAATTGTGCCATAGTCGGCGGAGTGGGGGCAGGTGGATCTTGAGGGACAGGCCTATCCTGCATTGCTGTGTAGCATTTCATGATATGGTACACATGGATGACATGGACATATTTTGATGACACATAATAAAAATAAAATAAAACAAAAAATGAAAAAAAAATAAAAAAAAGGGAGATAAGGGTTGGGGTGAGAGAATAAAAAAAAGAGATACGATTAGTACCTTCATATGGGACATACAGTGCATTAATACATTTATTTGACTCTATTATCTTAACTTTTCTCTTAAGACTACCACCCCATAACAGATAACGTTTACTTTTAAGACTACCAGCTCCTAATAGATGCACACTGTACTGCGGATTGCAGCAAGTACTCCTTCACATGTGCATATAGTGCACATATGCATGTTCCAGTTATACAGATTACAGTTCACAGCAAGGCATATGTGTCACTCATATAGAGCTTTTATTTTAAACCTTTAAGTTACACATAATTGAAGAAGTAACAGTACTGTATATTTGGGAAGTGTAGTATGTGCAGCCACAACCTCTGCCTAAAGTTTAATATTATACTGTTGGTTTGTGCTACAGACTAATGCATGCATACTTGCTTTTACATTTGAGATATGCATGCTCAATGTGATATAACTCTATAAAATACCAAAAAAGCTATATTTAGCTTGTAATGCTACAATAATCCTATGCATACATACCACATGCCTCCCTTATTCTCACCAATCTGGCACCATGGGCCCCTAACATTGGCCTCCTTTTCCATGGCAGCAGTGGAAAAATCAGAACAGAACAGAATACCATTATGAATACCAGTTTGCCTATATTCAGCTTTTAAGCTTTACAATTACTTTGTAGTTGATACTTACACATCTGTGGGATGTCAGCAGTCCTATCTTCCTTGATGCAAGCATCAAGAGTGTCCCGCTTCCTGCAACTTAGGTCACTAATTATGTGCCTACATTGGTGACCAGTGCACGGGATACTGGTGGCCCTTGATACAGCCTGGGCCAAACTATCCCAAGCTTCCGAATTATACTGGCAGCCAGAGTAGTCCCCCTGCAGCAGCCTGGCATTGTGCTGATTCACTAGGAGTCCAATAAAAATCTTGGACTCCTGGATACCTCATCTCCGAGCCCTAAATCTCACACCCTCTCCATGAACACCTACCAAGTCTACCATGGATCAAGAGCAATGGAGAGTAATGGCTTACTTCCAATTCCAGTTATCACATTTACTGGGAGTGTGCACACTGAAAATGTTGCGTACCACTTACCATCAGGCAAACACAGTGCTCAGGAGTGTGCACCCCTATACCCTGCATTTGTGCGATGGTAAGCAGTGCGCAATAGTGGCAAGCAGGGGAAAATTACACAGGCAGTTGTGTATGTGTGTTAGACAAATGTGAAGGCCATGCCAGTCCAAATAGCAGAAATATACTCACACACAGTATACCCACAGTCATACATTTGAAAATAATGTGATAATACATGATGGGAATTGGGACAAATATAAAAGTGTATGGAACATACTGTGTTCGAACTCATGTCTATATTAGTCCTACACTTACACCTGTTGCCACAAGAAGGCAATGTGACAACAGTAAAACAAAGGTTGCATACCCTGTACTAGAACCCAGGACAATGTACTCTCCATCCCTATCCTTATCAGCTGCTGCCACAGGACTAGTCACATGACATCAATGGCATTAAATGAATGCATCTGGTTTCTGTTTGCGTTTGTCTGCTTCCTAGGTGATATACTTAACTAGTTTGTACACTGCCGTGCTTCATACAACTGACATAAGCACAACCAAAACTTCCATTCATTTCCTCCATTCCAGTGATTGTGCTAAGCTATGCATAATGCAAATACTGGCCAAAAAAGACATTACACTAAGACAGAAAAGGAAAAAAGGGAAAAAGAGGGCAAGTAGTTGAAATGAGGAAAATTAGTGTATGACATACACACAAGAAAATGATGGCCTTAGCCCTCTTTGCCTCAGAAATAGCAAAGAACTGAACTCATTCTTCACACCACCGACTGCAACAGAATGTACACATATCAAACCATAAACTGTTATTTGTACATTTATTATATTTATCATATTTGGACATAGTGAACTTAGTGATCACACAACCAGTTATGATTATTGCGTGCAAATATACAGCTCTGTCTTACCTTTCTGCATTTGTTGGACATTCATCAGTTATCTAACTATTCTATGACATATGCAGTGTGTGAGTCATTCTACATCACTGGCTTAAAATGTGTGAGGATATTAACTGGGAATTATATGATATGCAGTTGTCAACAACTGAAAGGCAGTTTGGATGGCAAAAACAAGCCCAGACTACTCTTTCGGGGGGCAAAGGTGAGTTACTGTTATGGCACATACATGGGTACACTGTTCTTTTGTTGGTTTTGTTGGGAGAAAACAAAGCTGAGTTACTGGAGGAGAGCAAAGGTGAGTTACTGTTATGGCACAAAAAAGGGTGCACTCTTATTTTGGAGGTGAGACAAAGGTGATTTAGTGTTATGGCACAAACAAGGATATGTTGCTCTTGTTACTCTCCTTGTTTTGCATCCTGCCTGTTGTTTGATCTTGTGAGGGCTGTGAAGTCAGAAATTGCAATGTGTATCATTACTTTCTAACTTCTCTATTTAATGATTTTCCAGTACAAACGTATGGTGCTAAACTGAGGGTATACAGTAATCATCAGTACTTTTGAAAGGTATAACTGTGGGAATTTTTTTTGCCTGATGCCTGCTACTTACTAATGTACACATATAGGTCAAATAAGTCTCTGCTATCACATGTTAAAATAATGTCTGTAGAAATCTCCTACCTCTTACTTGCTTACTGTACCAAGTGATGAAATACAAGGATATGCAATAATATTATTAAACAATACACTCCAGGTTCAGGACTTACCTTGTAAATGCAGCAGCTGCCACATTATTAGTTCAGGGCTGACTGTCTGATGAAACAGTACACAGCCAATACATGGGGAGGTAAAGGCTGTGTGACTTGCCTGCACCAATGCTACTATATTTATCTGATTAGGAAGAAGGGTTTAGGCCCCTAGGTGGTGAGTGAGCTATGCATTGTCTCTTAGCCAACGCAAGGCATACTGACACACCTATGTCTGCCTACACCCACAGCAGTTTTGTGGTTCGCCCTCTGACTCCTCATCTGCCTGTGGCTGTGGTGACCTTGGCACTGGTGTTAGGATGTGTGCCCCTTCACCTTGCTGATCCTGCTGCAATTGTTTCCTCAAGATTATGTTGTATAGCATGGCACATACTGTGAAGATTTCTGTACATGTCCGTGGATTGTACTGCAGGGCTCCCCAAATGTATCTAGGCACTGAACTGTGACGTCAGCAGCCCATGCACATGCTCTATGACATTTCTGGTTTGACAGTGTGTCTCATTATGGAGTTCATCTGTGAGTGTGTGTGCATTTCTGATGGGTGTCATCAGCCATGGTTCCAGTGTATAACCTGCATCCCCCAGTAAATGTCCTTATGGGGTATCCATCCTAGCAAACATCTGGTACAGCTGGGAAGTGTGCCAGATATGTGAGTCATGGTAATTGCCAGGGTTGCCAGCACACACATTCAAGATTATTCCCTTGGCATTACACACAACTTGGCAGTTGATAGAGTGGTAGCCCTTTCTGTTAATGTAGAGCCTTCCCTATTCCCCGGGTATTGCCTTAAGTTTTACATGAGTGCAATCTATGGCACCTAATACTTCAAGGTAGTGCACTACCTGGTAGAACTTTTGCATATTTATGGCCCCCCTCACTGGCATGTTGGAGCATAGCATCCAGGAATTAGTGGAGGATCCTGGATGCTGATGCGTGTGACTCCCTCAGCATGTCCCCTGTTGGTCACTGAAAGGTACCTGTAACTAAGATTCTAAGGGCTACACATACCTTTGTCTCCACTGGGATGGGTTCCCCTCAGTTGGCTCTAGCTCTGAAATGAAGGCGTCAAAGATCACAGAGTTCCTGTAGTTTGCCTTTGTCCCACCTGTAATGCTCTACAATTTCCATGTCATGTAGATTGTGAAAAGTTAAACAGGGCCTGAAAACTCTTCCCCTTCTCAGCCTAGGCTTATTGGCAGCAGCAGCAGCATTGGCTTCAGCCTGTAGGACATACAAATGGATTGAAGCAGCAGTCCCTAACAGTCTGTCCGTGTAGACTTTCCATGTCTGTACTCAAAAAGTTTTTAAATGCGCAGGAAAAACCAGCATGGAGTTAGCATGGCTACTTTATAGCTTGTTGAATAGCTCCGCCATGTTAGATTGGTTGATTAGCATGCAGTTTAGCTGCTTGTGCTGTAATTAGCATCTATGAAACACACCTGCCGCTTAAACAGAGAGAAAAGGAAAAAAGAAAAACAAAAGGGGCAGGTAGCTGAAATGAGGAAAATCAGTGTATGACATACACACAAGAAAATGATGGCTTTACCCCTCTTTGCCACAGAAACAGCTTTGCAGCAAAGAGCTGAACTCATTCTTCAACCAACTGTAATTGAATGTATCATACCATAAACTGTTATTTGTACTTTTATTATATTTATTATATGTGCATGTAGTGAACTTAGTGATCACACAACCAGTTATGATTATTGCTCGCAAATATACAGCATTGTCTTTCCTTTCTGTGTTTTTTGGTCATTAATCAGTTATCTGACCAGTACTCTTGAGACATGGACTGTGAAATCCATTCTACATCATTGGCCTTAACATTTGTGAGGATATTAAATGAAAATAATATCGTATGCGGTTGTCAATAAATGAAGTGCAGGTCGGATGTTAAGAAACACAACCTGTGAATTGTGTGCTGCTTACTTACACGTCTAACCTTACATCTAACAATTTCTAGATCTAACCTGACACATCCAGTGGAAGTAAGGCAGCCTGCAGTAGTGTTGTGTTTTTCTTTTCCCAAACAGTAACCATTCACAGTTGCAACCCATTAATAACCTACACCCCATATAAAAAGGCAACCGTGTAGCTAGGCAAACTGATAGTGAGGAGAGTTGTATATGTTTGGAAGACTGCAAAAATGCTTTTTCTTCAGTATATATCTGTACAGAGGAGTACTGAACTTCAGTAAGTATGCTCCCATTTTGTCACCTACATGCTGCATATGCTGGAATGTATTTAAGAACAATGTGAAGCAAAGGCTTTTACACTTGTATTTGTATGCATTAGTTAGAAGTGTACTGATGGCATGGACATGTTTGTCAAGCCATGCTGTGTAATAAATACTTACAAATGTTTCAGGGATAGGTACTTTGATAGCACTTTTTAGCTTTCCTAAGATGTTTTGTTAGCAAAATGGGTCATTTGCCTGTTCTTTTGTGGGGGGGTGGGGGTCAAAGATGTTATGGCACAAACATGAATGGACTGTTCTTTTGGTAGGGGGCGCAAAGGTGAGTTACTGTTATGGCACAAACAAAGATATGTTGGTTTTGTTACTCTCCTTGTTTCACATCTTGCCTGTTGTTAGTATTTTCCATCTGTAGACTATTTATGTTTCTCCACGGGGTAATACTGACTGGCTATCTTTTCTGTTTTATCTGGAAACAGTTATTTTGTAGTTATGTTATACTTATGTGTATTATACTTCTGTTGTCTTTTAGGACACCTACAAGTATGCCACCCAGACGTGTCAATCCACAGAGACCCCCGCCTTCACCGATGCTGAGAACTAGATTTTCATAGATGCATTTAGGCAACATGGTGCTTTTCTCTTGGAAAAGGGATGGGGAGATATGGTACATAAGATGTCAATTTGGCAGCAGATTTTCTGTGATGTAAATGACATGGGTGGCCATGGCAGGATATACAAACAAGTCTGCCACAGGGCCACTGACATGATCACATCTGCACAGAGAAGAGCAGCTGCAGTGGGCCATGACCAGATGGTTACCAGGGAAGGGCCTGCTAGGGAACTACCACTAACCCCCAGTGAAGAGTTCCTAGCCAATATCAGAGTTCTAGACAGCTCCCAGGAGAGTGCAGTACAGCATGTCCTGGATATCAGAACAACAGTTTAATGAAAAAGCAAGCACATCTCAGGTGGAGCTTCTGGGTAGGCTTTGTTATCTGAACAGTTGAGTACTGTTGTGTAGTAAAAGAATTCAAATGAATAAGTTAATTCTGTGTCACATGTCTTTTTTGGGGGGGTTGAATATTGCTACAGTTATAAGCTTAGGTTTCAGTTGTCAGACACGTTCTTTTTGAAATAATAGTTAATGGACATATAAAGGGGTAAATGTATTATGCTACCCCCTGCGTTACTGTTAATTGTGATGATATTGCCCTTACCTCTTGATTAACTTTTTCCAGGACAATCTGGACTAAAGTGGAGTATCTCATCTGCAGATGGTAAGCCAGACATTTTTATGTCAGGTAAGGCTGTGATTGAACAGGGCACACAGATGTGGTGGCAGTTCATTTTGTAGCTCATGTATGATGCAACAAGGGATATTATCAGGTCCCATGAATGCTGTATTTTTGGCTTTGGACAATGCAGCTTTTACCTGTGCCACAGAAATGGTGGGTACCAGGCTTCAGACAGTGCAGTGATGACTTCTTTTGTGATATCAGACAATGGAATCATAGGGGGAATTTCATCAGAAGTGACCGGAGGTAATAAATGGGTGAAATTTTCATTGAATGTAAAAGCCAGCAAGTTTACTATGTCTTCTGCTTGAATATGTACTGTCTTCTTCAGCCACCTCAGCACATTTTTGAGTGTTTCCCTTAAGATTTCTGACCTAACAAAATAGTCATCCCACATGCTGTTTGGAGGTGCTGCCATTCTTCTTCACCTAAGTCTGTTACCTCCTCTACTTGTCTTGGGGTACTTGAGTGCTGAGAACTTTCTTGTTCATTCTCCCCTTTTAATTGTCTTCCATTAATGGGTCAGTTTCAGATGGTAACATTCAGCATGATTTGGGGGAAAGACCCCCCCTCAGAAGCACAAGTAAATAATGCAAAGGCCGGAAATAATGCATTGGACAGAGGTCAGAATTGAACTTCATGATTCTCCATGCATATCAGTCTAAGACTTATGGGTCAGTAGTTTCCTGGGTATATTGAAGGCCCAAGCCTGTGCAAAGGGATGACTGCTGCTGTCCTCCACTCTACTGGAGCAAAGCCTGCCTGCAGACTGTTGTTAAATAGAGAACTGAATTGGTGTGCTAGGTCATGCCTGAGCTATTTACTAGGCACCCTGGGATTCCATCAGGGTTCATAGATGCTGTGTTTCTAGCTTCAGACAGTGCAGTGACGACTTCTTTTGTGATATCAGACAATGGAATCATAGAGGGAATTTCATCAGAAGTGACCTGAGGTAATAAATGGGTGAAATCTTCATTGAATGTAAAAGCCAGCAAGTTTACTATGTCTTCTGCTTGAATATGTACTGTCTTCTTCAGCCAACTCAGCACATTTTTGAGTGTTTCCCTTAAGATTTCTGACCTAACTAAATAATACTTTACAGTTATCCTTTGCATAGAGGGCTATTTTAGTCCCCTATTTAGTTTTGCAGACTTGACTAGTTTCCTGATTTGTCTGTTGATACTAATGTGGGAATTTTTTTTTGTTGAGCACTCTCCTGCTTTGTTTTAGACAGAAATCTCGGCCTTCTGTTGTATAGTGTGTTTATGACTAGGATCCTGTTAAATAAGCCATATGTCCTGGGTTGGGCTGAATGCCCTCCCTGTACCTTCAGGTATGCTTAGTGTTTCTGACTCTACTCAGTGGGGATCCCGTAGCTAGCAATGATATGTTGGGAGACTTTGCCAATGGTCAGTCTTGACATGGCGTAGATCAGTTTCCATGTTTTTCTTTTTCTACGTACCTTGGAGCCTGGTGGGCGTGGTGAGTAGAAGGGTGTATGACTTTATCTTTCTGTGCTTGTCTTGCGACCTGACAGTTTCTTTTTTGCCAAGTACTGAGGTCATTTTCTAGAAGCTGGTAGAAGTCTTTTCTTAGCTTCCTTCTAAATGATCCAGTATTCCTTCCGGATTCGTCCTGGCCTAGTCTTTCTTTTCCATGTCCCACTTTATCCTGCACTCCTCCTTTCTTTTGATGACTTTCGTTTCTTCCTCAGTAACCTTTGTTTAAGTACCTTATTTCTATCATTTGCTTGGCCACATATCTGTTTTGCAGTCATCCCACATGCTGTTTGGAGGTGCTGCCATTCTTCTTCATCTAAGTCTGTTACCTCCTCTACTAGTCTTGGGGTACTTGAGTGCTGAGTACTTTCTTGTTCATTCTCTCCTTTTAATTGTCTTCCATTAATGGGTGAGTTTCAGATGGTAACATTCAGCATGATTTGGGGGAAAGACCCCCCCCCCCACAGAAGCACAAGTAAATAATGCAAAGGCTGGAAATAATGCATTGGCTGGAGGTCAGGATCGAACCTTGTATCTTGTGCATGGGAGGCGAACACCTTAACCGCTTCGCTATCTTGTCACTCTCCCTCTCAGGGCAAAAAAAATATAAACCTTGACATCTGTTTCCAGTGATGAGAATCAAACCTTGCACCTTGTGGTTGCAAGGCATACACCTTAACCACTGTACCACTTGATCTTTCAGGTGACATTTGCTTTAAAAAAAGGGGTTTTCAGCTTCATGATTCTCCATGCATATCAGTCTAAGACTTATGGGTCAGTAGTTTCCTGGGTATATTGAACACCCAAGCCTGTGCAAAGGGATGACTGCTGCTGTCCTCCACTCTACTCGAGCAAAGCCTGCTTGGAGACTGTTGTTAAATAGAGAACTGAATTGGTGTGCTAGGTCATGCCTGAGCTATTTACTAGGCACCCTGGGATTCCATCAGGGTTCATAGATGCTGTGTTTCTAGCTTCAGACAGTGCAGTGATGACTTCTTTTGTGATATCAGACAATGGAATCATAGGGGGAATTTCATCAGAAGTGACCGGAGGTAATAAATGGGTGAAATTTTCATTGAATGTAAAAGCCAGCAAGTTTACTATGTCTTCTGCTTGAATATGTACTGTCTTCGTCAGCCAACTCAGCACATTTTTGAGTGTTTCCGTTAAGGAGAATATAACAGTCACACATGCAGGTATAAAATGCTCTCTGTAATGTCAAGGAAGCGCTTACACACACACACACACACACACACACACACACACACACACACACACACACACACACATACAGTTGACTACAGTGAAAATAGAACCCTTACCTATTCATGTACACAGACTACAGAACACAGTACTTAATGCAAGTGCCATGGGACAAGTCTGACGTTTGCAAGACTGTGGTTGAACTTGGACATCAGAAGGTCATTTGTGAGACAAGATGCTGGCAGACCTGTATAGGTTCATAGCCTCATAGGTTCATATGAGGCTACTACCATAATGACCCTAGGTTTATAAGTTCATAGGAGGTTACTAGGTTAATGGCCTTAGGGCCTTTTCAAGCCTAGACAAGTTGTACCATTGTTCCCTTATAGACCAAGATATGTAGTCCATATTTGCAAATCCATGATCAGCACTGGTTGCCCCTGTCTAAGAGTGACATAGGTGAAACCCCCAGGGTAAATTTATGATTTTCCATTCAATTGTCCAAGTTACATTTAAATAGGGTCATTGAGGAGCTCAGTTTCACATGAATTTGGAGCTCGTTCCATAGGAATGGCAGTCCCTGGGAGACATATCTGTCTCTCCAGCATGTCCTGTTGATGTCGCAGGATAGATCATATGCTGAAGTCCCTGGATTTTCTTGGTGAGAGACCTCTTAGGTCTCTCCAGATTTTGCACATGTCTGGTGAGGTACATGCAAAAAGGGAGCATTGTACTCCATTACTGGTCTGATGAGAAACAAGTACAGTGGAGTTATAATCTCCATAGTTTTGGATGCTATGCCCTTACTTATTAGGTGTGCAATATAAAAGGCCTTCCTTACCACTGTGGACACATGATGATAACATTTGAGGCTGCTATTAACCTGCATTCCCAAATCTCTCACCAATGGGTTGGAAATTATTAATAGTGTAATTTGCAGGAATTTCTCCTTTGCTGAAAGGGATACTAGTGCATTTTTTGGGGGTTAAGTTTAAGTCTGTGGCTTTGGCAACAGTCATTTGTGTATGTAAGCCAATTTTGTAGTATGTTGACATCACTTTGGGATTCAATGATTGCACTCAGTTTGCAGATGTCAGTGAACTTGGTGAGCCACACGCCATCTGTTTTTGCCTGAATTTCTGAGAAATAGATTCCGGACAGTAGGAGACCCAGCACAGACCCTTGTGGAACAGCACTGGTAACAGATCTGCTGGTAGAGGTGGAATCCCCAACTATAACTGTATGCATTCTGTTGGTGAGCCAGTTGGTTACCCATCTAATGGTATATGAGTTAATCCCCAGCTGGATGAGTTTCTCAATGATGCCTGAGTGGGGGATAGTGTCAAAGTCCTTGGCCAAGTTGAGATAGGCAGTATGAACTGATTTGGCTTAATCCAGGGCTTTGATGACACTCTCGCAGAATTCTGGTAGGTTTAACAGGTATGATCAGCCCTTAAAGACAAACTGGGTCAGGTCAAGAGTTTGAAGGTCAACAATGTCCTTGTTGATAAGGTCCAAGATGATTTTCTCCATGGTCTTACAGACAAGGCTGGTGAGGCTTATGGGTTTATAGTTACCTGGGTCAGTTGAGGGATCCCCTCTGTGCAAGGGGATTACAGTTGCTGTTTTCCTCTCTGCCGATACAAAGCCAGTACTTAGACTGGGGTTGAACAGAGTACCCCAGTGGTTGCACTAACTCTTGCTTTAGACCATTTAGTAAGCAGTCTGGGATGTGATTCCAGGCTGTGTTATTCACCTTGGCAAGTGTGGTTATGACCTGTTCTTTGGAGATAATAGGTAGACAACTGGTGACAGATATGCTTTTGCTTTTGGGTATTATTGGTGAAGACACGGGTGTAAAATTTTTGCCAAACCTGTCCACTATGAATTTGGTACAAAGCTGGACCTTTCCTTTTACATTACAGACATAGGTAAAAATGTCTTGTGATTATCCATAGCTATAGATGATAATTTAGTTTTGTAATTAGCTTTAGAGGACTTTGCAAGATATCTAATTTGCTTGTTCAAGCCATGGAGGGTGTTCTTCTGCTGAGACTGTTCATTCTTTCTCTCTCTTGTTGTATAAGCTATGTATGTTAGATGTCCACCAGGGCAACTTGTTTTTTCATGAGCAAGTTTTGATCAGTTCTGGTACACTTAAGTCTATACACTTATAAAGGTGTTTATACAGAGCATTTGTGTATACCTCCATAGAGGAGTCTTTCTGTCACTGGTGGCAGAAGGCTTGAAACTATTTATGCCATCACTTTGAAGACAATTTTCAACCTTTTGGATCCGGGGGGGGTCAGGTACGATTGTTACACTGAACATGAGTGATTTATGGTCAGCCCTTACCAAGGAGAGCCTCACGCATGGGGTGGTGTAGCAATCTCCCATGTTGGTAAGTACTATGTCAAGGACAATCGAGCCCCTTGTGGAGGTCCAGACTAACTGTTCAAGAGCATTCGTGTTTACAAAGTGCTGGAACATTAGGGTGAGCATATTTAAGCTCATATATGTATCCCAATTGATGGAGGGATAGTTAAAATCACCCATGCCTATGGTGTTTAGCTGTGTTATGAGTGACTCAGGTAGATCCAGGAAGGCAGTGTGTGGTTTTCATGGTTCATGTTGGTAGACCTGTAGCTAGCAATGACACGGAGGGGGATCTTTCCTACAGTTAGATGGATTTGGAGTAACTCTAAAGAGCTGTATTGCTTAACCAGTCTTGTGGTATATTTGTCTTTTATGTAGATGGATACACCTCCTCCTTTGGTTCTTTTACATTCATTTTGCAGCCTGAATGTGTAGAAGGCATTACAGCCTTTCATGGCTGAAGTACTTTCTGCAGCCCTAAACCATGTCTCTATGACTGCACAAACATCGACATCTTCCCAAGTAAGAAGTGCCTCCATTGAGTGTAATTTCATATTTGAACTCCTAGCATTAAGCAGCATAACCTTGAGTTTGTCTTTTGAGGATATTTTTACATCAGGAATTTTGTTCTTATGACATTGCCTAAAAAGGCACTATGGGAGAGGCACGTACCTTAGCCAGTAACCAAAAGGCAAGAAGTGACAGATGAAGACCGTTCCTGGCAAAGCACTATGGTCTGTTGACCATACCATCCCAAGCTAATAAATACTGGATCCCCCCTGACTGACACCAGTAGCTAAGCCAATTGTTGTTGTTGTTTGTCTTTCGGCTTTTTCCTCGTAAGGGGTCGCCACAGTGGAACTCCGGTCAGCTAATGATTGGCAGTAGATTTTTACGAAATGCTGAGGTGCCAGCTTGACGCCCAACCTTCAATGAAGGCACGCCCATTTACGCATGCATGTCTTTTGAACGCTACCCAACCGCGGGGAGGACATGCAGACTCCACACAGGAGGCACTCCCAAGCCCAGCTGAGAATCAAACGGGAGAACCTCTTGCTGTGTCGTATCAATGCTACCACTGTACCACCGCGGAAGAGCTAAGCCAATTGTTGGAAATCAATAATTCTTTTGTTTGTATTGAGGCATCATTCTGGTTGAAGGTAGAATGCTGCTTAGGGCTATGGACATACCTGTCTGGGACACATAATCTGAGAGCTCAGTCATATCTCTCTTCATATAGTCCACTGAGGCACATCTCAAGTCATTTACTCCAACATGGAGTACAATAGAGGTGTAACTGTGCTTGAGAGACTTGAGTGCGTGAGTGACTTTGCTGATCCTAGCACCTGGCAGGCAGCTGTCTGTGACTTTTTCCTTGTACAACCTATTGAGGGGGACATCTGTATGTCTTACTATGGATTCACCTATGGCCAAGACAATGGTTTTGAGGTATTTTGCCTTAAGGGTTTAATGGGTGAGACATGGATACATTTGTTTTTATGTGTAGTGGGTTCCATTGGGACTGTAATGTGTCCATAAGGCTTGCATTTGCAAGGTCTCTACTCTTTTATTAAGCTTCTAATGAGTACTTCTGTATATGTGGGTTTATTTGTTGAGGAGGTGTAGTGTGTATATGCTGAGAACCTGTTTGATATCTGTTTTTTGTTACCTGAGAGAGAGCATTTATTCTAGATTAATTGTATAGTTGCATCTCTCACATTTTGTATTTGTAAGTTTTAGGAGTACATGGTTATCACTATACATGAGGCAATAGAAGCCTAGCTGTATAAAAACAGAAGTATCCTTATTAAGCATATTTAGATGGTCATTGTTAGCAAAACGATTCAGTGAGCAGCAGCAACTGGGCCTGTCTATGAGGGACATAGGTGCCACCCCAGAGGTGACATTGCATTCACCCAACCAGTAGTGAAGTTTGAGCTTGAAAAGGGTCATTGAGGAGTACTGATTCACATGCAGTGGGAGCCTATCATAGAGGAGTGTGAGTCGCTGGGATATATCTATCTCCACAGCATGTTCTGTTCATATCACAGGCTAGGTTGAGAACCCTAGGGCAAGTTAATCTTGTCCCATTTGATTTGCAGATGTCCAGCATATCCAGTAGGGCAGGGTCTGAGACTTCTCTGTAGGATAGGCATAGGTCACATCTCAGCAGCTTGCAGGATACTGAGTACATTGACAGGTCTTTCAGTTCATTCCATGTGTGTGATGTTTGGAGGAACTGCATTCTCCCAGTCACAAACTTCTATTTTTTCTCCAGTTGCTACAGTTGTCTGGTGAGGCAAAGACTGAATGGAGCATTGTACTCAATTACTGGTCTGATAAGGGTGAAGTACAACAGAGCTATGACCTCCCTAGTCTTGAATGTGATGTCCATATGTATGAGGTGTGCAATGTGAATGTGTGTCTCACCACTATGAACACATAGTGATGAAAGTATAAATTGCTATGAAATGTTTTTACAAGTATCACAATACTGTGTTTGAGCTGAAATGTTTGCTATGTATATCATAATTAGCAGGGGTACTTCATTGCCAAAGGGGACAATGAGGCATTGCTTGCTGTAAGGTTCAGTCTGTGAGTTTGGCACCAATCATTTGTCTCTGTCAGCCCCTTCTATAATATGTTACCATCAATGGGGGAATCTATATGAGTGCGTGCAATTGGCCAGCTACTGCTGCCTGCACTTCAGTTTAGTAGTTTCCACACAGTTGAAAGCCCAGCACAGATACTTGGGGTATTCCATTGGTAAGTGGTTAGTTGGGGGGGGGGCAGTCCCCACCTTTGAGAGTGTGTGTTCTGTTGGTGAGCCAGTTGGCTATTCATCTAGTACTGCATGGCTTAATCCCCAGATGTGACATTTTTCATTATGAGACACGAATGGGGATATTGTCAAAGACCTTGGACAACTAAACATAGGCGGTATGTCCTGTTATTTGTCATCCAGGTCTTTGGGGTCAGTATCAAAGAAATCTACAAGGTTCAATAGGCAAGATCTTTCCTTGACAAACATAACATGGGTCGAGTCAAGTGTGTTGGTCACCTATGTCTCTGTGGCTATGGTAATGCTGATCCCTTCCCTATCCTTGCAGATAAGCTTTATTAGGCTTATGGCTCAATAGTTGTAGTTCTACATGTTACCAGATTGATGTGCATTGCATATAATGCAACATTTGATATTACTTTTTGTAGTGTAGGTGATATATGTGTGGAAAAAGGACTGAGGCATTAGGGTTGCAGTGTTTGGGGGGGCAACACATGACCGTATTGTAAATATGTGACATAGTGTGAGTTAGGACCATCATATTTAATCTTTCCACATGTAATGTCATGTCATACACAAGAAATGGACAATAAGCAACAGTAATGCTTCATAATATGTAGTTTTCCATAGAGCAGCAAGCAGCAGGCTTGCACAATGGTTAGCAAACTGTATACACGTGAGATATACACGTTTGTGCAAAGCTAAGCAGTGTGCAAATGCAAGCTGCATTTTTAAAGTCTGACAGTTAGTATTGTGTCTGTGAAACACACCTGCTACTTTCAATGACTCTGTGGCAGCATGTGGTAATGTATTGATACATTCCTTTTTGGGCCAGATGGTACTGGTTCAAATCCTTTTCTCCCTCTCTCTCTTTTTTTTTCCAGTGTTTGCGGAAAACAGAGAAAAACCAATGGCAGGTCTGACTGTGTTTATCTGGTTTGCGTGAAGTGCAGCAATGTGTTAACTGGACCCAACAGAAAGCAGACAGGAGCTTGAAAGCAGTGAACTGAAACATAGACAAGTGTTCTCTCAATTCTCTTGTGGCAACAGTTGTAATAATTTAAAAACATTTAAAACACATTTTATACTTGTAAAACTACGCCTTCAAAACATAGGAGCCAATCAACAGAACTCAACAAGTGACCATTCTTTTTCCATTAACCGTTTCATTTTCCTATTTAAAGTACCAACCAATCAATTAAAAAGCTACAGCTCAAGAATACATTTATCTTAAGACAACTATTAAAAAAATAAATGCATTATATGTGATATAAATAATCATAAATATGTATATAAATATTTATGTATAAATAAGTATGTATGTAAAAATGTATAAAAATATATCATTATACGAATTATAATAATAATAGATAATAAACATACATTATATTGTCATTATCTCGTTAGTGCCTTCAGTCTTAGGAAACGTGCTAGAGAATGAATCATTTCTACCAGGGCATTGGGTGGCATTTGTTCTAAGCTGCCACAAAGCTTCCTGATTCTCAGGCTGAAGCATCCACAGCCCTCCTCTCATCCCTACCTCTAAGACTTCAATTATGAAAAACCTGAAACTATGATTAGAAAATTCCATGCAATGTTTTGCTAAAGCATTTGAATCTTATCTAGTCTTTATATGTCTTAAATGCTCATAAATCTGATTTTTTTAATTTCCTCTCAGTTTTCACAATATAGAAACAACAACATAATGTACAGCAGGCACAATAAACAATTATTTTGAGGAAGTTTCTGAATGAACAGAAACGAAAGCGCTTAATGTCATTGTATTTTGTGGATTAATAAAACATTGTTGGTGAGCATTTTTCCCTCCGTGTCTTTGTTTAGGAAACTATCAGTCTCTATTGCTCTTGATCTATGGTAGACAAGCCAGACATTCATGAAGAGAATGTGAGACTTACGGCTCAGAGATAGGGTGTCCAGGAGTCCAAGATTTTTATTGGACTCCTAGTGAAACACCACAGTGCCAGGCTTTTGCTGAGAGACTATTCTAGCTCCCAGTATAAGTCAGAAGCTTGGGATAGTTTAGCTTGGGCTGTAACCAGTGCCACCAGTTTCCCCCACACTGGAGAACAATGTAGGTATCACTACAATGACCTCCAGAGGTGGAAGAGGGATACCCTTGACTTTTGTATCGGGTAATTTAGAACTGCAGACATCCCACACCTGTGTAAGTATCAACTACAGAGAATATTTGTAAGACTTAAAAGTTGAATATAGGCAAGATTGATGTTCATAATGGTATTCTGTCCTGTTTTTTTCCACAGCTGCCATGGAAAGGGAGGTCAGTGTTAGAGCCCATGGCACTAGATGGGCAAGGATCTGAGAGGCATGTGGTATGTATGCAGCAGAAGAGTAGTGTTATTGTAGCATTAAAAATTGAAGATAGTTTTTTTGGTATTTTATAGAGTTGTATCAAATTGAGCATTCCTATCTCAACTGTAAATGCAAGTATGCTTGCATTAGTATGTAGCACAACCCAAGAGTTCAATATTAGATTTTACTCAAAGGCTGTGGGTTCAAAAAACATACTTCTCAAATATACAATACTGTTAATTCTTCACTTATGTGTAACTTAAAAGTTTAAAGTAAAAGCTGTATACCAGTGGTACATATGGCCTGCTGTAAACTGGTCTGTATAATTGGAACACACATATGTGCAATATATGCACATGTAAAGGAGTACTTGCTGCAATCGGTCATATAGTGTGCATCTGTTAGGAGCTGGTAGTATTAAAAGTAAAAGTTATCTGTTAGGTGTAGTAATCTTAAGAGTAAAGGTTAAGATAATAAAGTCAAATAATTGCATGAATGCATTGTATGTCACATATGAAGGTACTAATCTTATCTCTTTTTTTCTCACCCCCAAACGTATCTCTCTTTTTTATTTATTTATTTTTTACTTTATTATGTGTTATC
Organism: Protopterus annectens; assembly: GCF_019279795.1. Lineage (NCBI taxonomy): Eukaryota > Metazoa > Chordata > Ceratodontiformes > Protopteridae > Protopterus > Protopterus annectens. Next base: position 1,076,491,731 of record NC_056744.1, on the reverse strand, counting down.
AAAATGTTTTGATGTCATCCATGTGTGCCATATAACAAAATGTTCCACAGCACAGCGTGGTAGGCCTGTCCCACAGGATCCACCTGCCCTCACTCTACTGGCTACGACACCATTGCCCAGCACATCTGGGGGCCAACCTGGCATCACTACCTCTGCTGCTCCTGTACTACTTACCCTCTCAAGTAGTCCTGCCCCAGAGGATAGTCCAGTGGTTACCTCCGGGAGCAGTGACAGAGGTGGTGAGTTTATCATCAGCACAGAGCTGCCAGGGATGGTGCGTAGGGTTGTGACAGTGATGACAGTCCTGTGGGTGTGGACTCAATTCTCACTGTCAGACAGCTTGATGGCCATGGGTCCTGAATGTCCCCACCCTCACCCAACCTCTTGTGTCTATCACCATCCCTGTCTCTTGTCTTGAAAAAATCAATCAATTGGAATTCAATGAAAACTATATCTTTATTACCATTGATGTTAAAGACTTGTATACCACAATCCCACATGAAATTGGGATGCAGTGGTTCATTGAATTTCTTTTTGAAAAGGGTGTTCCACAAGATAAGATGAACACCTGCAAAACTCTTTCAGAATAGTTTTGAAAAACAATTTTATAATTTTTGAATGAAATTATTACCTACAAACTGCAAGGGTCACAATGGGGTCTGCATGTAGGGTGGCTTTATGCAAACATCACAATGGGAGAAACAATTTATTTAAATTTGAACATGTGATAAACTGTAAATTCTATACATGCTACCTGGATGATATTTTTATTGTCTGGTATGGTAATAGTGAAAAAATAATTGATTTTATGGATTTCATTAATAATACCACAAGCTTTTTGAAGTTCACTTTTGAATCAAATTAATTGACTATGACTTATCTTGATATCAAGCTTGCTAAAGATTTGATAAGTAAAAGGTTTCTTTCACAAACATACAGAAAGCCCATATTCTCAAATACATATTTACATTTCTCAAGTCCACATCCTTTAGCACAAAAATGAGTGGTGGTGAAAGGACAATGTGTTAGAGCCACTCGCATGGTTTCTACATTTGATTAGTTTTTGGATTAAAGTAAATGTATTAAAGCTATGCTTCTATCTAGGGACTATCCAATGAATTTTGTCAATGGGCTTATATATGAAGTTATAATTAAGAGGGAAAGGAACTTTTACATTCCTATTTTAAGTTCTTGTAGTGAGAATATAGTGTTGCAGTGTGATCTTACTCATGATGATATTTGTAATGATGTATCAAATAGAAGTACAACTAAAATGGCTTTATGGTGGACACTGATATACATGTTCACAACTACATGAATTTCTTTATTACTAATTTTAATGTAGACAGTGAAATCATTAAAAATATTATTAGCAAGAACTGGACCATCCTAAAGGACAACTGGGACATTTCAAATAAAATATGCGAAAGACCACATATTGTTAATACAAATGGTCCAAGCTTAAAGAACATTGTGGAAGGATTCAGCCATAAACCCCATAATACACATAGGGTATATACGATTAATAAATGTGGCTAATGTTCTATGTGTAAATTTATTTTGGTATCCCAACAATTTAAAATCAAAGAATTTGATTTTAGAATAAAAGGGTCATGGAAATGTCAAACATCTGGCATTGTGTATGCTGTGATATGCCAAGTATGTCCTGCATTTGATATTGGCAAGATGCACCTTAAGATAAGAGATTGAGTTTGCAAGCATACCTATGACATCAGGAAAACCAAACAACAGAATGCTTAGCCGGACACCTGAATGTATGTACAGGGCATTGTTTTACATTTGTTCTTATTGAGAAAGTAAAATCTTCAATATGTGGGGGTCCATGGCAAGATGCACCTTAACATAAGAGATTGGTTCTTCTAGCTTGCCAATATACCAAAACACTTATTTCCATAATAAGTGTCCAGGCTGTTCTTAAAAATATCTAAACTAGTACTTGCTTTAATGTAATAAAGTAGTCTGCTCTGTGCATCGGCTACTCTATCAGAGAACCAATTAGTCCACTTCTCATTCTTATAGAATCTTCTGCATAGGTTGTCTGATGAGTCTCTAGTACTTATTGATAACCCCAAACATTCCCAGAGGTAGCTGTCTCTAAATGTATTATATACCTGAATAAGATCTCCTCTTAGATATCTGTAAGAGACACTGTACAAGTTCAGACATTTTAGTCTTTCATGGATGTCCTTGGTATATTTCTGCTGTACTCTTTCCAGTTTACTCGTGCTTGTTTTCTTATAGGGTTTCCATATTGTTATTCCATACTCAAGTTTGGGTCTAATGTAACTAACAAACAATGACTTCATCATTTTTTTGATTTCCTAGACTTTATAAATCGTTTTATATAGCCTATAGTTGATAACTATCATTAACCAATTGGTTGACATGATTGTAAAAACTCATAGCTGAATCTACACATATACCCAGGTCCTTAAATGAGTCTACAATTTGAATCACTGTGTGCTGTTTTAAATATTCACCTCTCAATTTATGTCTCCCAAATCTCATATGCTTAGCCTTTGAAGTGTTTATCAGAATATTATTCTCCTGTGCCCAAATGGTCGATTTAGTCAAATTATTTTTCAGACATGCCTTATCTGTAACACATGTAATCAGTTTATACAATTTCAGGTCGATGCATATAGACTGTAGAACACCTCAGATGAAAAAGTAAGGTCTGAAATATACAACCTAAACAAGTAAGTGCCTAGAACGGAGCCCTGTGGGAGACCCTGACTGTAACCAAGGATTTCACCTGTCTAGTTGCTGTATGATACTTGCCATGTCCTATTTGTAAGCCATGGAGTGATGCACCTTATCAAGAGTACATCAATACCTAGTTGTACTACTTTATTGATCAGTGTTTTGTGCATGAAGTTAAATCTATATAAATTACATCACAGTGCAATTTTTCATTCATAGCAGTTATTATATTGTTATAGAACATCATGTTACAGGCGGTAATTGATCTGTTTTCAACATATGCATACTGATATATGCTTTCAAGTCCCAACCGATCCAGTTCTGACAATAACTTATCCAATATTACCTTCTCCATTACTTTTCCACAACATGAAAATAGACTGAAGGGTCTATATGAACTCTCCACAACATGAAAGTAGACTGAAGGGTCTATATGAACTTTGGGTTTGTCCTACTCCCCTTTCCCTTAAAGACAGGCTTAATAAGTGCATGTCTCCAATCTTGAGGAATCTCCTCATATTTATATGACCTAGTGAATAATAGATATAATGGTTACTGTAAGTTCTTGCTGAAGTGTTCTCAGGTCATTGTTACTAATTTTGTCTCCTCCCTGTGCTTTGTTTCTATCCAGTTTGCGCATTTCTTTTTCAATATAATCTAATTTGATTCTAGTATCTGGAGTTAACTGGATGTCACTCGGACCACTTATCACCCCTTTTGTGGAGCCAAACTGTTTTGCATAAGATTTTGTAAACATATCTATAATCTGTTGTGTCTGAGAATAAATTTTGGAATCTGCACACAGTTTATCAATTTGTGTGTCTTTACTCCTTCCACATCTTATGTATTTATAAAAAGGTTTCCTATCATGCTCAATATCTTTATATAAATTTTCTTCAAAATTTTCTTGATCTTGTCTCACACTATGCTTAATCTGTTTGTCCAGCTTGTTTATTTCAGTTTTCAAAGTTGTAGTTTGACCTCTCTTCCATTTCTTATATTTTTTGTCTCTCACCTTAATCAGATATCTTGTTCTTATAGAAATGTATCCCCCTGATGTTGTATGCCTAGATCCTGATGTTAAACATTTTTTTTTATTTTTTGGACTCAAACAATTTCTCTTTCAAAACTTTCCACATTTCATCTGCAGTTTTTCCACTGAACACCTCACTTCAGTTAGTTTTATACAGTGACTGTTTTGCTTCCATGTAATTAACAATAATTAACCTTCTGTGCATTGACTTAGATTTCATTTTGGCAGAATTATCTAGCAACAAATTAAACTTTATAACCTCATGATCACTGCACATCAATGGTGGTAAATCGTGACTTGAAATAACAGTAATTTATTTGGGAACACAAACAATGTCTAGTATGTTCCGCCCCCTGGTAGTTTTTTTTTACAATCTGAAGCAATTGTTGTTCCTGAATATATGCTGTGAATAATTTCTTTACTAATGTTGTTGAATCAAGGTTATTCCAGTCTGGTTCTGGTGAATTTAAGTCCCCAGCTAATATTAAGTCCCCAGCTAATATTAACCCCCCCCCCGTATTTCATGCAAGAAATGTATGAATTCCTCTAGGTCATCTGCACTTGACTTTGGCAGTCTATACACTCCAATAATTGTTATATGTTCCAGGGTTGTCTTTATTGTCACAGTTACACAGTCTATAATATTGGTATTACCATTGAACATGTAATAATCACAGGTCTCATAGCTATCTTTAATCCCTATCATAACACCTCCACCTGATTTTTTGTTAGAATGTGTGTTACAGTAAAAACATTTATACCCTGACAAAACTGGTTTCCATTCATTGTTCTTTAACCATGTTTCACAAACACTAACAACATCAATCTTGCGGGAATGTAGCAAATTTTCTAATAAAACAACTTCATTATTAATGCTCCTAGCATTAACAACCATGAGAGATGCATCAAATGTTGCTATCTGTGAACTGTTACATTTTCGACCTGACAAACTCCTGCCTAGTGTTTGTCAAATACTGCAAAATATCTGCTGCAAAAATTCTCTTCCCTGATCTTGACAAATGCACACCATCTTGTCAGAACACGTTTGCCCAAAACTAGGCTTGGATGCTCTACACATTTCCATTTTTTAAAACAGGACATTTTTTCCATGTAGGTGTTTACCCAAAAAATCTTTTCGTTCACAGTGACCTGACTACCCTTTCTTTAGGTGATTTGTGAAAAATATGTCCTAACACCAGTACAAGCTATGTTATCTAAGAGGGCTGTCAGTTCCCTACTAACAGTCAGAGAATCCTTGCGGGTGACATCATTTGTACCAACATGACTAAAAAGAGATCCATACTTCCTTGCATTAAGGCATTCCAAGGCTTGTCTCACACCTTCTATTCTTGCTACTGGCAAGCATAACAGAATTCTATGTTCATAATCATCTCTGCAAATGTAAGTATCAGTTCCTCTAATAAGAATATCTTTGCTGGCCAGCTCTGAAGAATCGCCAGCTTCTAATACAGTAATACATGGTCTAACAATTGTTATGAAGAATAGATCTTCATCACTATTAGTCTTATTAGTCCCACTGTTTTCATTGTGTATTAAATTCTCATCCAGCTGGTATTGTAAATCCACAGCTTATGTAATGTAGTCAGCATCTGTCTTTCTCTTCTTTTTTCTTACAGTAATGTTCTTCAATCCTCCCATGTTCAGTTTTGATTTCTACCTTTTCACCTGCCCCTTGTCTCTTTTTTTCTACCTCCTCCATTGGAAAAATGATGCCTTTTTCTGTAGACTAAAGGTTTTCTGATATAAAAATATCATCATTCCCTGTAACCAGTGTGTTACATAACAAAGCAGTGTCCTTTTTACTATGTACTCTCTTTCCTTTACAGTCATTAGTCAGTTTCTTTTTCTTCCTTGTTATTTGTTGTGAACTTCTTCCTTTCTTTCTTTTTTTGTTCCCTGCTATACAAACTGGATCCTCAGATTGCTGAATACTTGCATCCAGAATTCCAAAGTTGTCAGGGGCATCATCATGTTTCATAGGGGTTGAATGATCTTTGCAGAAAATAGATGCATCATTTCCTAAATGTATTCTGTTTGTTCTATGCCTAACATTATTTAGTTCGTTAGTCCAGTCATTAATATATGATACAGCAGTTCTCCAAGCCATGCCAATTGCACAAGTGCATCATCATCATTAATAATAATAATAACTTCTAATAATGATAAGCAAATCATCCAACTTTTGACACAAGGAACACAGATCACCAGTGTTATCAGCTGTTACCTTTAAATATGCATAGCATTTATTACACCGTACAAGATATTTCTGCATTAGCAAATCGTTAATTGCATACTCATTTAAGGAATCCATACTCCGCTTCAAATTAATAAAATATTGTGAAAGAAAAGAATAATCAAAATCAGTATCCACCGAATTCAAAGAGAACGTAAATCAACTTCTATGACAAAAATCACATCAGCAATATACAAATAAATAATACAGTACAGTAAAGTTGTTCTGACCATACAGGTTCTACAAGCCAGACAATAGTTGTAATTCCTTTCCGCGCAGTAGCTTCTGCTTACTATCACGTGCAGTCGTATTCTTTTTAACAGTAAAGTTAAATAGATCACAAACCATGACAGAATTCTTTAGATATGCTCAGGACTGATATCCTCTGCATTATTCATGTAAGGATGCTTATCTCACACACATATCCTCCCCATTGTTATGTCACCTTGTATGACAGTCACAGACACATTTTCACTGTACAGTCCATACTGTACCATATAGATATGTGTTTGATGTTGCTGCTAAAACCATCTTCCATTGATAGGCCCTACTCTGCTGTACATGAGTTTCACCTGTATTCTTTCCCCGTGTTCATTCCTACAATTCATCTATTTGTCCCTATTCAATACACACACTTCCCCTGAGTGATCGTTTTACATGGCAGTTCCATGTCCTGTTACAGATCATTAACACAGCTTCAGTACAGAATGCCAGGAATGGGATATCACAATACTCTGCACTGTAGGTATACTGTCCTGTACTGTGTTTCAGCCATATACTTCACATTCATACCTCTCAACTGTCCAGATATTCCCAGGATGCCCAGATGTTTTCCTTATCAAATATGTGGCTTTCTGCTATGTCACTGGGATGATCTCTGGACTGATGTGACTCAATATCACATACATTTGAGTGCATACCTCTCAGCTGTCCTGATCTGTGCAGAATGTCCAGTTTGTGTCTCATACTTGTGATATTTTCCTCATAACATTTTTTTCCTGGAAAATCATTGGCATGTCATTGCAGAGTGCAGTCAGAAACTGATGACTGACATTTGAGTTTCAAACTTCATGCTCTTCAGAAAGTTCATGCTAGCATACAACTTATATATTCTATCTACTTCCTATGCTTGGAAGTCCAGTATTAAAAATCTGTCCCTATTTCTGGCCCTTCGTCCCCCCCATTTTATGGCTTTGTCCACAGTTCATGTTCTAAGAGGTTGAGACTGTTACATTCTAATGTATTCTCAGGCTCATCTAACTATTACAATTTCATAGCATTCAATTTCAACAGGCTGGATAGACAGAAATTCAGCTGGTGCACAGCTGGCGTTTAACCTAAGCTGCCACAAGAATTCCTTGTGTCCAAGCCTAGTTTGCCAATCCCCTCCTCAGGGGTTAAGTGTAATTTTTTTCCCATAACCCAAATAAAAATCTGTCAAACTTTGTGCAACATAGTGAAAGCTTATATAATGCATTATTATCATTTTTGTTCCTAATGTCATACAAATGCTCATATATTCTTTCATAGAACAGTCTATCTGTTTTCCCCACATAAAATGCTGGGCAGCACAAGTATTGGGCTAAATACACCACTCTTTCGGTTTGACCGTTACCTCTTTGAAAATGTACCTTGATTCCAGCTACATTATTTAAAATTAAGGAGTCTGCTTCTAAAATAAAAGAACGATATTTACAAAAAAAAAATACCACAAAACTTAATCAAACAGGAAAGGAATTTATTGTATAATTTATGTAAGGACACCTCTATTCGTATTATGAAGTCTGATAAAGGAGGTTCTTTAGATTACTCCAATGTGATGTTAAATATGCTGCATAACACTGACTCCTATGTATCCATTTCAAAAAAAACAAAATGAACATATCATATCATCAGACAGACCTTCTGATAGAAGACTATTTTATTAGTGGACGAACTGATGGGGATATTTACAATTTTTTTTAAAATCACTGAAAATAATATCATACCACCTTTGGGATTCCCAAAATCTACAAGTATTACAACAATCCACCCTTTAAACCTATAGTAGCTGCTCAGGGCTCCAAAACGTCTCCTCTAGTCTGCCATTCTAGTTGATAGGTGGCTTAAACCAATTTATGTCACCATCCCACACCTTCTAAAGGATTCATGGGACTTCCAAGGATGATTTGAAAGTATGTTATGAAAGGAAAAATTAGTTTTATTAGCAACTAATGTAATAGATTTATTTTCGGTAATTCCAAACGATGAAGGTATAAAAATGTTTCAAAATAGTTTGATGGACTATAAGACTTTGTCTAACCATAAGTTGAATCTTATAGAGTGGAATTAACATCCCTTGTTCTTAACAACAGCTTTATATTTTTTGAAGGAGAGTTCTTTAAACAAATTAAGGGGGTAACAATGGGCGCTGCCTGCACTCCAGTATATGCTAATGTAGTACTATTTGATTGGAAAAAATTTATGAATTTAATAATGCATTTTCAAATCACAGTAACTTGAACCTTAGGTTCCTGGATGACATTATGGGAGGGTCCCCATTCATGAATTAATGAATTTGGGTTATTTGAACAACCACACAATTTTTAAAGTTTACATCACATTTTGATACATATAGTATTATCTTGACATATGTGGCACCAAGTTTGACAGATTTTTATCTAAGTTATTAGAAAAAATTACACTTAACCCCAAGGAGGGGATTGGCAAACTAGGCTTGAACACAATGAATTCTTGTGGCAGCTTAAGTTAAATGCCAACTGTGCACCACGTTTAAATGAATTTTTGTCTATCCAGCCTTTGTTAAAACTGAATGCTATAAAATTATAATATTTAATCAAGGTATCAACAGGTATTTGGTGAAATGTTATTAGTTCACATACAACAGTTTTATGTTTTATAGTTTTCTTACATATTCCCTGGGATTCATGAAGCTTCCACCAGGTGCAGGCATAGCATTGACATTTCAACACCAAATATGGCCAGTGAGAGATCCAGGTACGAGCTGTTTCCACATGCATCCGCACAGCTTCCGGACCCTGTATGCTAATTACCCCATTTGCAGCAGTGAAGCATGCAAATGAAGGTATTTAGCGATCCAGGAAGTGGTGCAGGTGTAGTGTAAGCATGCAGAAATGTAAACCGTAAAAAACGGTTTACATTTTTGCAAATATAAAATTGGAGCCATGACAGCCGTCCGAACACATGTATTATATCGTTAATATATGCCAATGGCAAAATATATAGCCATTGGCTTAAAAAAATGCACAAAATATAAAAAGAGCATTTCATTTCATTTTTCGCACTATCGTGAAGTTTAAGCACAGGGCCGCGTTGAGCAAACCGGATCGCAAGGAAAATAGAAAAATATAGAATAAAACTGCAATGTAACACATATCATGATTTCCCCATAATAGTCAATGGCAGGCATATTACACCACATCACGTTGCAAGGGTTGCTAAGGGGCTGTGACAGTGTTTTGCACGGTAGCTAGGAATTAATAGGCAATGCCATGCAAATGAGAGGAGTAATAGTGAATCACAGATTCCCTGCTGATGTAAGGATGCACCTCACATCATAGCGTTATAACACCGAGGTGTGCCCTTGAGATAGAAATGACATCAAGAGAGGGGTGTGTCACCTTTGCTGTAAGCTAATTGGAGCATTGCTAATCCGGTGTCCCGTAGCTAAGCATAGCTGCAGGAAAGGGGTGTGTTGAACTGGCTATAGCTTTGCTTAGCTGAGAGCACACAAGGTAACCGAGTATGCATGTGAACAGAGACCAAAACATGCTTAAACTCGGTAAACGGGTTTGCGCGGCACACACCGGAGCTGAAACAGGAAGGATATAGGAAAAGAATAAGGAAATGCTGCAGCAGGGAAATTGGAGTACAAATGACTAATTAACACCTAGGAACCTACAGTGGGCCACTGACAACAGCTAACAAGGCTGCAAGCAGCTACCTGCAGAACAGGAAAGGGGAGGGGCTGTACTGCAAAGAAAACAGTAAAGTGTCACAGCAGAACAAAGCAGATTTGCATTATATCAGCTGCAAGACACATTTTGCAACACATGACTGGGTAGGGAAAGCACAAAACAAGAAAGACGGCAGGTGGAGGCATGCCGATAACGGGAGGGGATCCTGGTATAAAAGTGAATGAAAGGGCAACAGATTAATCAAGGCAGGCATGCATAACTCCACACTAAAAGCCCCACACATGCAGTACTTACTGTAAAACCCATAATTAAAATACCCTGTAGCTGGAATTGCTCATACACACCCAATGACATCAGCAGCATACATAGCACAATAGTATAAAGTGTGAATGCACCTCACACACACTTGTATATTCCCATACACTCTGCACCATTGGTGTATACAGACGGGGAACTTTTAATATGTACATGTTAGGGGCTGCCATAGCTTTGATCCACCAGCATGTGTTGGAGACTGAAGGTGGTGTGGAGAATGATGCTCACAACCACCCCAGGCACCAGAGGAGGAGGAGAGTGTTCAGACCCAGGGTAACCTACCAGGGGCTACATGATCTAGAGATAGTAGAGCATTACAGGGTGGACAGGGACACCCTACAGCAACTTGTGGAGCTGTGCCAGTCACGCCTCAGAGCCAGAACAAACAAAGGGGAACCCATCCCAGTGGATATGAAGGTATGTGTAATCCTGCGAATACTAGCTACAGGTACCTTTCAAAGGCCAACTGGATATATCATGGGGATCTCACAGGCATCAGCATCCAGGGTACTTCACCAGTTCCTGGATGCCATGTTACCACATGCCAAGGAGCACATATATTTCCCCCAAATGCAGGAGGAGTTGGCCAGCAATATGCGTCTCTTCCACCATGTGGCCGAATGCCCGGAGATACTGGGCGCAATACACTGCACGCACATACACATCAAGTCACCACTCAGTGAGCAGGGTAGGCGCTACATAAACCGCAAGGGATACCCCTCCATCAACTGCCAGGTTATGTGCAATGCCCTGGGCATTATCATAGATGTGTGTGCTGGCAGCTCTGGAAGCTATCACGACTCCCACATCTGGCATGCCTCACAGCTGTATCAGGTATTTGCCAGGGGGGATATCCCATATGACCACCTGGTGGGGGATGCTGGCTATGTACTGGAACCATGGATGATGACTCCCATCAGAAATGCACACACACCCATGCAAGAACGCCATAATGAGGCACACGCACAAACCAGAATCATCATAGAGCGTGTGTTTGGGATGCTTAAATCACAGTTCCATTGCTTGGACATATTTGCTAGAGCCTTGCAGTACTCTCCAGGCACGTGTGTCCACATCTTCATAGTATGTGCCAAGCTACACAATATGATCCTGCGGAAACAGCTGCAGCAGGGACAGAATGGTGAAGGCCCTCACAGCCCACCACCATTGCCAAGGGCCCAACAGGCACAGAGGTACTCAGACCATGAACACCCTGAGCCAGCCTCAATAGGCAGACGGAGGCGTGACCAGTATGCCCATCCCTTGGCAAGGAGGGAATGTATAGCACACACACACTGACAGTGTACGCACCTAGGGACTGACACCTTTCATCACCTGCACACACAGTAAAAATGGATGGCACACACACAACACTACCTGTAAATTGTCATGTATAGGCAGTCTACTGTGTGCATCCAACATAGGCAGCCCTCAACTATAGCACACACAACCGCTATTGGCACAAGGTAAGTCAACACCTGAACAGTAAATTAAGCTATCAGCATGTGCTGATACTGTATGTATAGATTCTTAGGTTCATAGGTAGGTACTTGGCTAACTGCATGAGGGCATTCATAAGCCTAGCCAAAATGTGTCAGCTTTTGCCAACCCATTGATTAATTAACTGCCCCTCTGTAGAGCAGAGCCAATGGCGGGATGCCTGGGGTGTAACTACTGTTCCCCATCCACTCTTCAAGGTTTCTCTTGAGGAGTGTTAGTGAGGGGCTCTGCTTAATGTAATTAGGGATGTAGTTCCAAAGCATGGGGAGTTGCTGTGACAGGAATCTGTCCATCCAGCATCTTCTAGTTATTGTTGTGGCAAGGTTTAGCTCACTACAGCGTGTGGCTCACTGTGATATGGATTCCCATAGGTGGAGCATATCCATTAAGCCTGAGTTGGACATGGCTTTGTTGGCCAGCAGAGATCATCTCTGAGTAAACAAGATACCACTGAGTAAAGCAGGAGTTTATTCAGTCTGGCTACATAGGACATATGTTTGAAGCCAGTAATCCTCTTGGTGCAGTATGTTTGTGGACCTTCCAGCTGTCAGAAATGTCATCTAAGGTACATCCCAAATGGGTTATTATACTCAATGATGGGACTGATGAGTGATGAGTAAAGGGGCACAATAACCTCAGTATGTCTAGATGCGAACCCTTTAGTAATCAGATGGCCTACATAGAAGGATGTCCTAACTACTTTGGAGATATGATTGTCAAAGGAGAGATCACTATCTACCTTAGTCCCCAGATATGCTATTACCTCATCTGTATTAAAGTGGCTGCCACTTATGTGTTAATTTGTGGGTGTTTAGATTTTCCAAAATGAAATGACCATGCAGTTTGTGGCATTTAGCTGGAGTCCATGACTTTGACACCCTGTGTCGATCTCTGTGAGGCCCCTTGAAGGATGTCTATGTCAGCTGGACTGTCAATTATGGCTCCCAGTTTGCAGTCATTGCCAAAGATGGTCTGCCGTAGTCCACCTGTGTTTGCCTATACCTCTAAGAAGTATATGCCAAACAGTAGGGGTCCCAGGACTGAGTCCCGTGGCACACCAGTTGTGACTGGTTAAGAGTTGGACCTGGAGGCTGCTAGTCTTACCATGTGGGTTCTGTGTGTAAGCCTGTTGGCAACCCATCCTGTGATGTATGGGTTTATGTACAAGCTGGTGAGGTTATCAATAATACCTGAGTGAGGAATGGTGTCAAAAGCCTTGGTGAGGTCCAGGTAGTATGTGTGAACCACCTCTCCCCTCATCTAACTTCTTGTTAGGGAGTTTACCATCTGACACAGGGCATATGAGGTGATAAATTCCAGGAAACGCTGGGCCTGGAAGTGAGTACTCGAGTAGGTTTCTTAGTTAATGGTAGGGTAGTTGACATCGACCAATACCAGGGTGTTCAGTAGGACTGTCATGTTTTCCACTGTCTCCAGGTAGGAAGAGTGGTGGTCCTGGGTCATGGAGGGTGATCTGTAGCAGGCCACAGTTTGCATTGCAATTGTGGCTGATGTTAGCTGCACATGGATGATCTCAGAGGTATAATGCTGCCCCACTAACTTGAAGGTGTAGGTAACCCTGATGAATATAGATACACCCCCTCCATGTCTGTGTCAGTCCATGTTCTGTGGTCGAAATGTGTGGTATGGGTTGTAGTCTGGTAGTGCTGGTGTGCTCTCAGGAGCCTTAAAACAGGTCTCAGTTACTGCAAAGATGTCGATGTTGTCCATACGGAGGAGTGCTGTGAGTGTGTGCATGTTGCAATTACAACCCCTGGCGTTGAGTAGCATAATCCACAATGATTTCGCTATTGTGCTGTTTACAGAGGTGGGAATTACCTTTGAGACATGCCTAAAAAAGGCACCATGGGGCGCCAATAGCCTTGGCCAGTATTCCAAAGCCTAAGTCTGACACATACAAGCTGGTATGGTATTGTTGCATGCATGTTACCCATCTGTGCTTGTTTCTCATCTTTCCTGTAGGTAACCTACTGGTAAGCAATAGAAAGCCTTACACTTATACAAGTCTTCTAGCTTCCAAGATAGGCTTTTGGAGTGCTTAAGTATCAGTGTTCTGTATGTTCTTGCTGTACTTAATTGTTTTCTGACTACATGGTGATTTTTCACTGTATATTGTGATCTGAAAACTCTGTTTATTCACATATTATGTCTGTGATGGCCTGCACTTTAGAGGTTCACAGATAGGTAGTAGGCTATCTGCCCAAGGGCATTTAGAAGCATAGCTACAGTGTGTTGGTTTTCTCCGCACCACTGATGAAGTAACTGAGCCTCTGTCAAGCATAGCCAATGAAGTGATTCCAGGCAGAGTTGCCAGAAGCTGTTGAGGACTGGGGTGGAGGAGGGTGATAGGGGCACTTAAGGATCTAAAGAGGGCATGTTAACGTGAAACATCAACATCATTCAATTTCCCCCACAGGTCTTGCAGCTATAAAACTGGAGGGGCTCCCCCACCCCCTGGCTGTATGGTTCTGGGACACATTGGGAGGGTGGCCTAATGGTTAAAGGTGTTTGCCTTACAAACACAAGATGCAAGGTTTGAATCTCACAAGGGATAATTGGCTAGGCTTAAAATGGCTCGCAAGGGCAGTTAGCCTAGTACTAACCTAAGGGGTTGGGAGGATGGCCTAATGGTTAAGGTGTTTGCCTTATAACCACAAGGTACAGGGCTTAAATCTCACAGGGGATAATTGGCTAGGCTTAAAATGGCTCGCAAGGGCATTTAGCCTAGTACTAATCAATGACAACGATGATCCCAGGGGTGTATATTCTGTTACCCATTCACACATCAAGGTTTCTCATGAAGTGCGTCAGTGAGGGGCTATGCCTTATGTAGTTGGGAATTTCATTTATAGTCTCTCATTTCATTTGTTATGTTTTTATTTCAAGAGTAAGTGAAGCCCATTGGGTTTGGGCGCCTCTGCCCTTTGCTTAGCCTAGCGTACACATAGAAATCACCTAAATAGGAAATAGGCAGAAGCAACGCTAATGTCAATAGTGTAATGGTTACATCATTTGCATAATATCTGTGCATTCCTGGTTCAAATCTCAATAAAGTCAGCAATGTTTTTCATGTTAAAAAGTATACCTTAACCACAGCTTGCATATCTAGGTAGTATTCTTCAGTATAATAAACATTTGAAACACCCATATATACCCATGTGTGCTGGAGGGCAAAGTCAGCAGAGAATGTAATGTTAGGTAAGCACATAGTGAGATGTTACTTCACTGAAATGTATATATCCTAAGTAGTTAGCAGATGTGGCATGCACAGGTTATAAGTTTTAAAGTTTGTTTAACTGCTGCTTTAATGTCGCACAAACACTTTTAAACATGCTTACAACTGCTTAAATGAGCCTTATTCTGGAGTAAAACACATTTTTAAAGCATCACAGGTGTTGAACCCTGGACCATGCACACCATAGTCATGGGACTTACCACTAAGCCATCTGAGCTGTATACATGTTTCATGGTCTTTAGACTACACCTTATACTATAGGCATTCCACAGTACTGACCACAAATGGGACAGTCACTTTGTGTACATTATGTATAGTACATGGTAATGTACTGTAGTTTGTGAATCAACATATACAAGTCTACATATGTATAACTGTTACAAATTAATACTAACTATATATATATATATATACGTCAGTGATGTCTGCACATAGATAGAAATATATATATATATATATATATATATATATATATATATATATATACACATATATATATATATATACACAGTTACATCTATAGCCATATATATATATATATATATATATATATATATATATATATATATATATATATATATCAACATCAATGAACACACTTTGTGACACAGAAGCAATCCAAAGGAATTGAAGTTTACACAAAACACATGCTGCTCTGATATTATAACTATTAATATTAACTTAATTCACCATAGAAGGGATGATTGTTGTGTATGTGGTGATTTGGGGTGGGGGGGAGGAATGATGGGCAATGAAATTATGCATCAAGGAGAGCCTGGGTTGGACGTTCAATAAGTGAACTGGAGGGGTATACATGGAGTATGGGGACAATATAAAAAAGAAACAAAACAAGAACCATTCTCATCCATAATACACCCTGTCAGGTCACATTGCAACACTTAATTCCACAAACATATGAACATTAACATGTATCATACATATGTACACCAACTGACTGTCATATTTGTTTTCAGTAGTGAGGAATGACCGTAGTAAAATGTATATTCTAAACGCCATAACATTGTACATATCTCAGATGCCTTAGTGGTAAAGTCAGTGCTGTGGTGTTCATGGTCCCGGGTTCATGACCTGCAAGGGCTGTTAATTTATTTTGAGGGCCACAATAAGGGCTGTCGGATGCAGGTTGATTAAAGCACTTTTAAGCAGTTGTAAGCGGTTTTGCGCGGGTTTGCATGATGGTAAGTGGTGCTTAAACACGGTTAAACGGATAAGCGCTTCACAGGTTTAACCTTTGCTTAACGTCGCTCAGACCACGGGCAAATCTGCTTACAACCACTTAAATGTGCATTAATCACACTTTCCCTGCCAGTGCCTGTTCTGAGAGGTAAAATAATAACCACTTTCAGGATTAGAACCTGCAACCATGTACACCCTCCTCAAAGTAACCTACTACTAAGCTACCCGAGATGTACCTATGCCAGTTGTGTATTCAGACAGGTTAAAACACAAAAGGGAGGATTGTGTGGAAATTGGACAAACCGCCATGTACCCAGTGAAAGGTGTATGCTCTATATATATATATATATATATATATATATATATATATATATATATAAGAGAGAGAGAGATACATAGATGCATGAGATATACATATATATGTAGATATATAGATAGGTTAAAAACATGTACACATCTATGGAGGTACATATAAACGTATGCAATAATATATATATATATATATATATATATATATATATATATATATATATATATATATATATATATATATATATATATATATATATATATATATATATATATATATATATATATATATATATATATATATAAATACATACATACATACATGTGTGTATACAGCATCTGAAGTGTTCAAATCTGAGTATAACATGGACCATAGCAATCACACATTCTGCCACCCCCAAACAATATGAACATAACATATGAAGAGTATATGGCAATACACTATTACAAATATGTTCTATGGACATGACCCAAATAGGGTTAGTCACCAACACAACTACAATGACTGCAAACAACCATGACAGAAATACACAGACATATTTCATTAAGCAAAACTTTATTACATTCCGATGTATTGCCAAAAGGATTCAAGGACTAACAATACATGCATGCTATACAGGAAGCATTTAACAGTGCCTTAATGAATCAGCCTGCAATTACCATAGTATTTGTCCACTAAGGGATAGGTGTTCATATAGGGAAAGAACCCCCACACACATATAGAATATGTATAAAAGCAGTTCCTACACACTTGCATCTGCTATGTAAACCCGCCAACATCTCCCCCACACCCAAACTAATTTCAACAATACATAATGTCATACCATAACCAATTATTCACCCACTCTACAGCATCTGTTGAAACCTTAACATACCTGGACAGAGACACACTAACATGGCCCTATGTGAAATAGTTGCTGTTATACAATGGAACAGCTGCTAATGTTAAAGGGTTTGTTTGAACTAATCCTGTTTCAGAGGGTGGAAAAGTAATCACACCATGAAGTGTTACCAATTACTGATTATCAGCACAGTATGATACACATTTAACTGCCCAAAACACAGAAAAAACTGTTGCAAAAAACACAGACAGGCCGCCAAGGTGTCCAGAAACTCAGTAGTACTTTTGTACCTGTTGCAAATTGTATTTTTATACCAAATTAACGAGCCAATAATACACTGGTTAAAAAACAGAATTTATTTCCACAAACAGAAAGCTGGTAAGCGCTTTCGTCCTGAACCACAGAACTTCATCAGACAAATGACATCAAATACAATACATCTTTTTATACTCTAATTAATTAAAAATGTAGTTCTAGTTACGCCCCCTTAAAGGAATATTCCTATTAGTGTAAAAAAACATTAATGTAGACACTGTCAACACATAACCTAATAGCAGCCACCAAAAATTATGTATATATATATATATATATATATATATATATATATATATATATGAATCCAATGTACTCATGTATATATGTACAATTTAAAACCTAGAATAAATTATTCTTATACATTAAAATAATAAATATGATTAAACACTCTAAATATATACATATATAAAATATATAATATATAAAAAGGCACATATGCAAGTCTATAATAAAATCAAGTCGTATGTATAGGTAAACAATATATATTCACAACTGTGCGACAGTACTTCTATTAATTTATATAGGTGTAAATCATGTAAAGCGTTTTCTCATTAGGGCCCTAATTCTTAAAAGGGCACTAATGACAATACTTTCATTCAAACCAGGCCAACTAGTGGCATCAAAAAATAATTGCCAATACAGTTCCCTCCTTTCCAGAAGTAATGACCAAGCACCCCCTCTAATATCAGAGCATATACAATCCATCACAAAACACTTAAAGGAGTGTCCCTCATTCTCTGTCACATGTTTGCTTAGGGCATTCGTATCCTTCTTTTTACGGATTTCATATAAATGTTCATAAATACGATTTTTTTAGTTTTCTATCCGTCTTTCCTATCTAATAACAGCAGCATGAATCACATATTGCACAATACACTACTCTTTCTGAATTACGATAAAATTTCTCTTTGATCTTAAAATTCCTCTTACTAATTTGGAATACATCCTCTTCCTTAATGTACTTGCAAAAATGGCACATGCCACATTTACTCATATAACCACTCCTTTTCATTATTCCACTATTAACCCTTTCAAAGGAGTTTTTTATACTCATTCCTCTCCTAAATACCATTATTGGACTCGCATCTATAACTTGTCTCATATTCTTCTCTTGTTTCAGAATAATCCAGTTCTTCTCTAGAATATTTTTTATATCCATACTATCTGTAGTAAAATTGGATATAAAGGACATGTACGTCTATTGCTGTTTGATCCTGTACATAGTCATCAGTTAACAAGGGTAAATAAAAGTTCCTTTCTCTCTTGTTCACTACTTCTATGATGATATCATTCACCAACTTAAAGGGATAACCTCTTTTTAAAAACATTTTTCAATGATACACATTTACACCAAACTAAAGATGTCTGGTAAGCACACTATAAACCCCCTAACATTATATGCATAGCCATACAGCCTTGAGCCGGACAAACATCCTGGCCAGACTGAAATATATGCAGATGTATTAGGTGCAGACAAACCCTGCACAAGTAGCACTGTTCAGAAATATAACAGCAGTACTCACATGTAGACCAAATCTTGTAGGCATTACACACAATATATTTGTGTTTGTCTCCATACAGCTGTTGCAATAGATTTCAAACAACACTTCCAGGCTGTCTTCCTCACAAGTAAGGCAAAGGGACAATGCCCAAGTGGAGTACTCTCATTTATACTCCACCGTTGCCATGGTATTGGTAAGGAAGTAGCTGCACAGCTGATGTGCATGTAATTAACTACTGTGGAACACCAACTGGTGATCAGGATAGCACATGTTACTGATCTCTAACTATAAAAGGATGCCTTGTCATATATTTAAACCATCTGTATCTACCTGCAGAACAGTACAAAATACCCAACAGAAGATCGAAACATAAACCGAAAATGATTAATATACCAGTCAATAACACCTCCAATTACTAAGAAGGTATGTATAACATTTAGTATGTCTGTATGTAGTATCTGTACTGTAATAATTACAGTGTAATCAATGCATATAGTGGAAATAGCTATCTTGTAGCGATGCATTGTTGAGCAGTAGTAATGCTTGTAGTATTCTATGTGTGTACTGCTGTAGGTCACAAGGCAAACTCCTCGTACACCACAAGAGATTATATATATGGGCTTGGAATTCACCTATTCTTTTCCAGCCACTGTCAGTGTCAGGGTTGGTCCAACAAGTATGTGCTATAACAGGGAATAGTATATGTTGATATATTGTAACAGTAGACATATGTATGGGTGTATTAGTGAGATGAACATGTCAAAGGTGGGCTTACTGTGCAAATATGATTTGTACTGTGGGATATTGTGCCAATAACTGTGCAATGTACAGCATTTTAAGTAGATCTGTATTCCATTTTACATAGCATTTCTGTTATGTTATGCAAACATTAGTTATGTCTATTGGCAATTACAATACTCAATAACAGGATACATATGACTTGTATTCATCTGACAGTTTAGCAGCATGATAGCAAAGAAAATTGGAAGAGCTAGGTAACTATCCATGCACATAAGATGTGTAATATCCACCCCACTAGTATAATTTGCAAGCAATTACAGCTATGCATGTGTAGATGTTATGCAAATGTGTAGTGACTCTTGTTACAGGGCTGGCCCAAATGGTTATGTGCACATCAACATAGAGTGGATATTGAGAGTAGAGACACACTGGTTAAACTTTCAGGTTTGTGCAGCCTAACCTCCCATTGCCAACCTAACAGCCGTTTGCACATACTGTATGTAAGGTAGTGCACAGTACTGGTAATGAAACAGGTTGCATATCATCTGTAACTCCAGTGTAACATCTGCAGTAGGAGTCTAAGATGTAGGAGACCACTGCCCATGTGTAATAGCTGCTTCATAGGTGATGGCTTACACTATCTGATGATATCCTGATCACGTTGATAGTGGCAGCAGAGTATGTTGATACTTGACTCTATTTGGTGAGTGGGTTTCTGTGCCCAACAGAGCTCATGGTCCTGGTGGATATGTGAGTATATACCCAGAAAAGGAAACAGACCTGTAGACACTTGCATCATCTGTAATCAACTATCAGGATGTTATGTGCTCCTCAGAGGAGGATTGCTGCTAAAGGTAGTTACTATGTTTCTGTAATAGCCAGTGTTGTCACGTCCATAACACAAATATTTACTTGTGAGCATCACTGTCTAAAACATCTTCATAAGCAATACGTAAACTAAATACAGTACTTGGTACTTGTAGTACTGAATGCTCATACAAGCATGTCCACTAGTCAGCTACTAGTGTTTACTAATGTCAGCTTTGTGTATGTGGCCATCCTGGGGAAATGTAATCTCTATGCCATGTACACTGCCAAACCCACCTAACACCACACCCCACACATTGTCTGGGATGCAGCTACAGGGGTAAGCTGGAAGGTAGCCCAGTCTGCAGCCATGACTGGACTGGACAGTCATGAGGTGTAGGTTAACACATGTATCTTATCACCACAACCAACAAATACCCTTACCAGAACACAGTAAGGACACCCATACATATCACCAGAAATCACACACATTCACAGAGGCTTCTAAGTATCTGGCCAAGCAAGAGACCTCCCAAGCTGGAATAGACAGACAACAAAATACAAAAACTGTATGACATAGTTTGCATAATTGTGCCACACCTCAGAACACGTGGCCAGAAACATGCACAACAGTACTCATTTGCGAATGCAAACTCTAGCACTATGTTACACACCAAGCTATATTTATTTATTTATTTATTTATTCCAGTTTGATGACCAGGGAGGTCCACTGGGCTTGGGAAGCCCATTTTCAGTGGAGGCCCGGGGAGAAAAGCTCCACATTACAAAGTTTAATTACATGATTAATTACAAAGAAAGTTAGGATTACAAATAACAGGTAGCATTCTAAAGAGAAAAAGAGAAAAAAATATATTTACAGTTTAGTTCCACTGAGCTTAGGGAGCCTACTTTCAGTGGAGGCTCAGGGAGAAAAAGCTCCACAATATAAAGTTTAATTACATGAATGCTTTCAGTGAAGGCTCGGGGAGAAAAGCTCCACAATACAAAGTTTAATTACATGATTAATTACAAAGGAAGTTAGGGTTGCAAGCAACAGGTAGCATTCAAAGGAGTGAGAAAAAAATATATACAGTTTAGTTCAGGAGTAAAACCAGGCATATAGTATCGTGGCTAGATTTTGCTGTTTGGTTACATATATAATCAACAATTTAAAGTGAGGTTAGGAAGGTAAGAAGGTTAGCCTGGAGTAAAGGGAGAGGAGAGCTTGAGAGGAATGGGTGGAAGAGTACAGGTGCATTTCCTGTTTAGATAGAGGTAAGAATAAAGCTGAGTTTTGAAGTTACTAAGGTTGTCACAGGTCCTCAGTGTGGAGGGCAGAGCATTCCATTTTGTAACTAGGGAATAAGATAGCAGAAGCTGCCCAGCAGGGCGCTTGGGTTTATGGACGGTGATCAAGTTTCGGTGGGTAGATCTAAGGGGTCTGAGGGGGTTATAAGGTTGCAGTATATTGGATAGTGCAGGGCAGTTAGTAGGTTGGAACAATAATTTGTGGTCTGTGGTGATTTGGTGAAGGTTAAGTAGATTGGAGAGTTCAAGCCAGTTTAGTGAGTGTAGGGAGGTGCAGTGATGAAAGGAGGATTTGGCATTCATGGCGAATCTGGCTATTTTATTATAATATACTTCCAATTTGGAGGTGAGTGTGGAAGATAAAATTAGTGAGCAGAAGAGTGCCATATAGTAGAGAGGGAAGTAGATAGGTTGTGGTGAGAGTTAGTCTGGTGGAAGGAGAGAAGAAGTGATTGTTTCTGGAAAATAGGCCTAGTTTTATGTGGGTTTTCTTGATATTTAGCTGGATGTGATTGTTAAATTTTAGGTGTTCATCAATGGTTACACCAAGACGTTTGGCGGAGGGTACAACCTCAATAATGGAGTTGTTAAGGCTGGTGATTTGGAGTAAGTTTTTGTCAATAGGGAAAGATTTTGAGGGAGAGAATACAAGGATCTTAGTTTTTTTGGCATTTAGTGAGAGGTGATTTTGGAGCATCCAATTTTCGGTGGTAGAGAAGGCAGTTTGAGTTAGAAGTAGGAGATATTTTAGGTTAGAGGCATAACAGATCAAAGTGGAATCATCAGCATATTGCACAATTTTGGTATTAGGTATGGCTTTGTGGAAGTTGTTAATAAAGATATTGAATACCAATGGGCCAAGAATTGAACCTTGGGGTACTCCAGTGGGGGTAGGGAGGAAAGTGGAGGTGGTCTGGCCCCATTTCACGGCTTGGGATCTATCAGAAAGGTAGCTGGAGAACCAGGAAAGAGTTTTATGGGAGAGGTTGAGGTTAGACAGATGATTTAGTAGGTGACTATGGGAGATGGTATCAAAGGCTTTAGATAAGTCTAGCAGAACAGAGGATACCATATTACCACAGTCACAAGCTAAATTGACAGAATGTAAGAAGGAGAGAAGGGCAGAGGTGGTACTGTGTCCTGGTCAGAAGCCATGTTGGGTAGAGGAGAGTAGTTGGTGTTTGGTAAGGAATGGCAGGAGCTGCAGGTGAATACATTTTTCAAGAATTTTGGAGATTGGGGAGAGGATGACTATGGGGCGGAAATTGGAGGTGTTACAATTTTTGCCACCCTTGTGCAGTAGAAGAATAAATGCAGAACGCCATAGTTTGGGTACATAGGATTCAAGTAATGATCTATTGATCAGGATGCTGATAGGAAGAGCAATACTGTCAGAGGCTATTTTTAGGAAGGAGGAAGGAATGCTGTCAGGGGCATTGGAGCAAGGTTTTAGTTTAGCGAGAAGTTTTTTTATTAGGTTGGTGGAGATGGGTTTGAGTTCAAAAGTAGGGGGGGATTGAGCAGTAGGAGGTGGAGGGTTATTGTTGGTAAAGGTCTTGGTTAGCTCAGCAATAGAAGAGGTAAAGAAGGTATTGAACAGTATGGCAATTTCAAGGTCAGATTTGCTGGTGTCAGGGCAAGGGTTGTTTTTTGTACCAGGCCTAAGGAGGGAATTAATAGAGTCCCAGAACTGTTTGGGTTTTTGTGTGATTTGCTTGTAGTTTGATGTAGTAAGACTTTTTGTCTTTAATAACTTGTTTTTTGGCTAGGTTTCTCAGCTGTTTATATTTAAGTAAGATTTCTGACTGTTTATGATGGAGATAAGCTTTCCAGGTTTTATCTCTTTGTAGCATAATTTTTTTGGTGTCTTTGGTGAGCCATGGGGTGGTTTTTGTTTTAACTATTTTTGTTCTTACTGCTGCTAGGGAGTTAAGGACAGTTATGAATGTAGAATTGAAGTAGTCAACGGCTGCATCTAAAGGAAGAGTTTTTAAGGGGTTCCAGTTAGTTAGCTTAAGGGAGTCAGAGAAAGTAGTAGGGTTAAAGTTAGAGAGATTATGGGTATGAATGAAGTGGTGGGAGTGTGGGGAAATAAATGGATGTAGCCCGATGGATGAAGGCAGGGAGGTGGTCTCCTAATGGGTCAGGAATGACACCAGATTTTATGACTTTGTTAGGATGGGATACTAGCATCCAGTCTAGTATGGAGCCTGGGGGGTTCATACTAGGCTATCTGTCCTAGGGCATTTATAAGCCTAGCCAGACTGTGTTTGGCTTTCGCCACCCATTTTAAATGAATTTTGCTATGCCCTTTTTCGAGGTTAGTATACTGTACCTCTGTCTAACAGTGACACAGAAGTGATACCCAGGCTAAACCTACGATCTCCCATCCACTCATCAAGATTCCTCTTGAAGAGAGTCAATGAGGGACTCTGCCTAACCTGGACTGGGATTTTATTCCAGAGTGAAGGGAGCCTCTGGGTTATGAATCTGTCCCTCCAGCATGTCCTATTTATTTCAGTGCTGAGGTTCAAGTCTCTCGAGCACGTAGCTCGATGGGATTTGGATTTTCTGAGGTGCAGCATGTCCATTAATTCCGGGTTGGACATGGCTTTATACATCAGGCACAGATCGCCTCTGAGCAGGCAGTATGCCACTGAGTAGAGCTGGAGTTTCTTTAACCGGGCAGCATATGGCATCTGTTTGACCCCTTTGATCCTCTTGGTGAGGTACTTTTGGGGTCTTTCCAGTTGCTGCAGGTGTCTGGTAAGGTACATCCCAAAAGGGGCATTGTACTCAATTATGGGCCTGATGAGGGATGAGTAAAGAGGCACGATGACCTCCCCTGATCTAGATCTGAATCCCTTCATGATTAGGTGAGCTATATAAAATGTTTTTCTAACCACTTTGCCCATGTGGTTTTCAAATGAGAGATTGCTATCAACCTGGGTCCCCAGGTCCCTAATTACTTCTTCCGTACTTAATGGATTACCACCTATGTGGTAATTTGTGGGCACTTTGTTTTTGCCAAAGGGGAAGACTATACACTTTTTGGCATTTAGCTTGAGGCCATGGCTCCGGCACCAGTTGTCTGTTTCTATGAGGCCCTTTTGTAGGATGCTTGTGTCGGCTGGAGAGTCGATTATGGTGCCTAGTTTGCAGTCATCTGCGAACTTGGTCAGCCACAGTCCTTCCGTGTCGGCCTGCACCTCCGAGAAATATATACCGAACAAGAGAGGTCCCAGGACTGAGCCTTGTGGGATGCCACTTGTAACTGGTTTGGAGTCTGACATGGCTCTAGCAATTCTAACCATGTGGGTTCTGTCCTTGAGCCAGTTTGCAACCCATCTAGTGACATAGGGGTTTATATTTAAGCTGGTGAGCTTATCTATAATAGAGAAGAATGATGAGCCGAACAGGAGAAAGCGCTCCTATAAACAAACCACTTTATTCACGATAATCCAAACAAACAGTCTTTAAGTGTGCAAGATAAACATACACTTTTCGTCGCCTTAAATTACTGCAACTTCCTCAGAAGACAAGTTACTATTGTTGGTGGTACGTTTAAATAGTAAATGCAGTAGGTAATTATGGACTGGTTAATTAATTATTGAATTACAACCAGTTCTCATCACTAGTAATCAATTGAATTTTAAAACAAAATCATTTCATAAAGGTCTGAAATAAACCATTAAAAAACGATGTTTAAAAACTTTAAAAACAAGGATGTGTAAGTTTTACATACATAATGTTAATCTTTTACGTCCAGCTACCAAGGGGAATCAATAATT
The DNA here is from genome assembly GCF_019279795.1 of Protopterus annectens. Classification (NCBI taxonomy): domain Eukaryota; kingdom Metazoa; phylum Chordata; order Ceratodontiformes; family Protopteridae; genus Protopterus; species Protopterus annectens. Next base: position 1,076,465,899 of record NC_056744.1, on the reverse strand, counting down.
TCAAGCACTTACAATGGTAATAACACATGAGGGCAAGTTAAAACAAGTAAAGAAGGTACATGATTTTTTTAAAAGTCCGCTAAATACTGGCTTAAATTAATTCAAACGGCTATACTCAAAGTCAGTCATGCCAGCATAAATACACCTATTTATTAAAGTGACTAAGAAAATACAATAAAGAATACAACAATGGTACCAAAAAGTAAATATTTACATTCTTAGTTGTAAGAATATATTATGTAAAAGAATGTTATAATAAATCAATACTGTAAAGTGTTTAAATTATGTACAGAAATAAATTCACCATGTTATAAACCATTTAAAATTAATATAACAGTGGATATAAAATAGATATACAGTAAGTATACCAATAATTAATAATGTTTTTAATGTTAAAATATAAATGTATTAATAATAATAATTGTTTTTAAAGTTTTTAAACATCGTTTTTTAATGGTTTATTTCAGACCTCTATGAAATGATTTTGTTTTAAAATTCAATTGATTACTAGTGATGAGAACTGGTTGTAATTCAATAATTAATTAACCAGTCCATAACTATCTACTGCATTTACTATTTAAACGTACCACCAAAAATAGTAACTTGTCTTCTGAGGAAGTTGCAGTAATTTAAGGCGACGAAAAGTGTATGTTTATCTTGCACACTTAAAGACTGTTTGTTTGGATTATCGTGAATAAAGTGGTTTGTTTATAGGAGCGCTTTCTCCTGTTTGGCTCATCATTCTTCTTTAGTTTCGATTTTGTTGCTTGAGCTTATCTATAATGCCCGAGTGGGATATTGTATCGAAGGCTTTTGCGAGGTCCAGGTAGGCTGTGTGGACCACCTTCCCCTCATCAATGGCCTTGGTGACTGTTTCAAAGAAATCGACCAGGTTTAAGAGGCAGGATCTGCCCTTAACAAAGCTGAACTTGGTAGGATCCAGTGTCTGTAGGTCCCCAATATATTTATTTATGAGGTCCATGATGATCCTTTCCATAGCTTTGCAGACCAAGCTAGTCAGGCTTATGGGGCGATAGTTTCCAGGATCCATTGAGGCACCACCTTTGTGGAGAGGGACCACTGTTGCTGTACGCCACTCTTTGTTTTATGTTAGGGTTTAGCTCTTCTTGGAGTTCATGTAGGACGCAGCTCAGGACACCGTCTGGTCCCATTGATGCTGTGTTTTTTGCTTTGGAGAGGGTGGCTCTTACCTGAGCATCTGATATGTCAGGGGGGCAGCACTCTGCTGGGATAGATATTTGCCCTTTTGGTGGGGGGGGGGAGAAGTTTGCGCTAAACCTGTCAGCTAGGATGTTGGCAATGTCTGTGGGTTCAGTGTATTTTTTGTCATTTTGGACTAATTCTGAGCATATCTGGGAATTCCCACCCAGGTTCCTAACATAACTAAAGAAAGCCTTGTGATTATCCTTAGTGTTCCGTGCAATTTTCTCTTGAAGCTGGCCTTAAACGATTTTATGAGTGCCCATAGTTTTTTGCTAATACTGATCAGAGATGCCTTCCCTTTTTGGGATTTTGCTCTATCATGTAGTAGCTTCCTCCTTCTATTGTATAGTCTGTTTATGGCTGGGGTCCACCAGACAGGATGCCTGCCTTTGGAGGATTGGGTCTTGGTTTTATTTGGGATTGCATGATCCATGCATTCCTGAAGGTGTTCATAGAATGCGTTTATAAAGGATTCTGCGATCTGGGCCATATTTTCCACAGGCCCAGGGGCTTTGAAGGATTCCACCTCGGTTTTGAGGAGTGTGAAATTTGCTTTAGAGAAGTTTTTCACTGTGGTTTTCTGGGAAGGGGGTGAGGTTGGGATGTGAATATCTAGTGAGATTAGTTTATGGTCTGATCTTACCAGTGAGGGATACACTTCTGGTCTGGAGCATAGAGCCCCCATGTTGGTGATGATCAGGTCCAGTTGTTCCATAGCATTTGAGTTTATAAATTCTAGGAACCTTTGGGCTAGGGTGTTGGAGCTAGAGTAATGCTCCCAGTCTATGTTTGGGTAGTTGAAGTCGCCCAATATAATGGTGTTTGGAGAGACCTTCATATTTTCCAGTGTTCTCAGGAAGGCTGAGTGGGGTTCCTGGGTTTGGGAGGGTGGTCTGTAGCAGGCTATAAACTGGAAGGCAGTTTTACCCACTGTTAGTTGCACATGGATAGTCTCTGATGCTTCATGCTGTGCCACCAACCTGGAGGTGTGGGTATCTTTGACGAATATTGATACTCCCCCTCCTTTTGTGGTTCGGCCCAAGTTTTGGGGCCAAAAAGCATGGTATGAGTTATAACCTGGTAGTGCTGGGGTGCTCTCGGGAGCCTTGAACCAGGTTTCTGTTACTGCACAGATATCGATGTTCTCCATGCTAAGGAGAGTTTCGAGTGCGTGCATCTTGAGGTTTAGACTTCTGGCATTGAGTAGCATTACTCTTAGTTTCTTATCCCTTGTGATACCTATGGTTGTGGGTTTGTCTTTTGAGCCTTGCCTAAAAAAGGCACTATGTTTTTGTTAGGTCTAGAAATAGAGTTTGTAAGTTGAGTAAAGTTAAATAGATTGATTGATATGGTGAGATTAGGGTGAATAATTTTGTTCCAGTCTATATTTCCATCTCCCATGATGTCGGTTTCTAGCTTAATGTTAGAGGAGGTCCAGGAGAGGATGTCTTCCAGAATATTAGTGTTATTACCAGGAGGAATATAGTGGGAAATGATACAGATGCTTTTATGGTTGTTCAGTTTTAGTAGGCCAGTTACAAGTTCAGCATTATTGAAAGAAGGAATGGGATTAGGATATGGAGTGATGGACAAGTGGTTGGAGTAGATTAAGGCTACACCACCACCTCTTCAATTTTGGCGGTCAGAACGGAGAGATAGAAATCCAGGGGGAAGGAATTCAGAGTCGCTTATGTGAGGTTTTAGCCAGGTTTCGGAGATGGCTACAATGTCAGGTGAGTTGTGATTGAGCCAGACATAAAAGTGGGTTAATTTATTATTCACGCTTTGGGCATTGATGGTGAGGAATTTGAGGTATTTATTGGTGGATTTGTTGTTGCTGTTAGGGTGGTTTGTAGGAGAGTAGTTTGGTCCTGGATTGGGGTGAATGTCACCGGCTAAGCAAAGGTGCATGAGAAGGGGAATACATTTATTTGGTTTACACTTAGATAAAGGTGGCTGGTAGAGAATAGGTTTAGGTTTGCTGTATTTAGTGGAGCTTGGGAAAAGTTTTACTTTTAAGAGAAGGATAGGGTGGGAGGGAACTAAGGAGGCTGAGATATTGTGGAAATGGGCTGTGAGGGAGGGGTGGGGAGGTAGTGGTGATGGGTGTAAATGGATGTTGGTGTAGGAGGTGGCATGATAAAGAGGTAGTAGAAGAAGGATGAGGATAGATGTTGAGGTGAGGATGTGAGGAGGAAGATTGAGCATGGTAGATGAAGTCTGTCAGAAGTGATAAGGGGGACGGTAATGTGAAATAAGGTGGGAGGGGGTGTGGTAGTGAGAGTTAGGTTGGTTGGGGGGGTGGAGGAACAGTGTTTGAGGATTGGCTGGTGGAGAGGGAGGGGTTTTAGGAGGAGAATAAATGGAGGGGTACTGGGGGCGGGTGGGAATTGGGGGCAGGGTAAGGGAGCGGAGTACGCCCGCAGGGCGAACGGAGCGGGACAGAGCAGCAGAGCGAGAGAGACCAGCTGAAAAAGTATTAGCCACTACTGTTCACAGTAAAGGTAAGTAGGTTATTTGGTGGAAGACTATGAGGAAAAGTGTTACTTTTATGTAAGAACAAAGAAAAAAAACAAATATAGGGGTGCTTTGTTTCTTAGTTAGTTTAAGGTAAGGGAGGGGAGTTAATATCAGGGTTTAGAGAGTGTGGTTTGGGATTTGGGAGGCTTTGCTAAGTTACAGGCAAATAGAGGTAATGTTGGACATAGGGGGTTTAAAAGTGATGCAAGCTATAGGCTGAATGGGTGCTGCCACCTAGTGGAGAAAGGAAGGATAGCAGTCAGGAAAAAAAAATAAAATAGGAAAGGCTCTTATAGATAAGTTTCTTATTGATTATACTTCCTAGAGTTCAGAGACTAGAAATCAGTGAAATACAGGTGGGAGGGGGGTAGTAGTGGTCTGCAGTAGGCTGCTGCTTCACACACATGGAAGGACAAGCTAACAAATAGGTAGTCTAAGATAAATGAGTCTAGTGCAAGGCTGCATACATTCAAATGAAAATAGTTATGGGAGTCTGCACTGAAGTTCTTTTTCCTGAATGGACCAGACTAGCAGGCAGGAATGTGCAGGAAAAAACCGACAGAGGTTTTGCAGGAGGAAGTTGTTATATTCCAGAGGCTGGGAGGGACCTTCAGGAGTGGAGTAATTCAAATGGAAATAGTTATGGGAGTCCGCACTGAAGTTCTTTTACTTGAATGGCCCAGACTAGCAGGCAGGAATGTCCAGGAAAAAACCGACAGAGGTTTTGCAGGAGGAAGCTCTTATATTCCAGAGGCTGGGAGGGACCTTCAGGAGTGGAGTAATTCAAATGGAAATAGTTATGGGTGTCCGCACTGAAGTTCTTTTTCTTGAATGGCCCAGACTAGCAGGCAGGAATGTTCAGGAAAAAACTGACAGAGGTTTTGCAGGAGGACGTTCTTATATTCCAGAGGCTGGAAGGGACCTTCAGGAGTGGAGTAATTCAAATGGAAATAGTTATGGGAGTCCACACTGAAGTTCTTTTTCTTGAATGGCCCAGACTAGCAGGCAGGAATTTCCAGGAAAAAAACTACAGAGGTTTTGCAGGAGGAAGTTCTTATATTCCAGAGGCTGGGAGGGACCTTCAGGAGTGGAGTACGTGAGGTGAGCGAAGCAGCACTACTGCATAACTGGTTCAGGAAAAGAAGCGAAGAGGTGGCACCTAACCAGGAATTTTGAAAACATATGAGGGGAAACATACTGTCAGCTGCCCGTCTGCCATGATTAGCCACATACCCATACACTCAGACCACCTTTTGAACTATACACATGGCTTTGGCATATTCCATGTTGTAATGCAGGACCTGTGATGCAGTAGCCTGGACTGCATGAAAACACATGTAGGAACTGTCAGGTCTTGTAGCCCATGCAGGTATGTCCCAAGGCCTGGGTAGCATTCTGCCATTGGCCAGAATGATACTGCAGTACAGGGACAAAAGGCTTGTATTCCAAAATTGTCTAATGTGCTGGTGTAAGTCAAAGGGTATCCAGCATCTCTCTGCCTGGGATAACATAGTTGACAGACCATGAAGCTTTGCCAGACAGGGCCTGCACCTGTCATCCCATGGGAATCTCGATACTGGCTAGGCTCATGCTTCCCCTATAGTGCCTTCATCATGCAAAGTTCCAGTGAAAGTCCACTGCTGTAACAGGAACAGCCAAGCAATAAACTGCGGGTCTCGCTACTCAGTGATATATTTCAGAAACTCAATATGGACTCACTTATGTCAATCCTTAACATGCAGAACATATCTGTGCAGTGAGTGAGTTATGGTTCAATGCTCCGGAAAGCACACCTTCATGACCATGTTATAACACATACCTCACCTCTTGCCCATTATCCTTTATTGGAACACACGGGCCACAGGTGTGTCCATATTCCTGAAGGATATGTACACCCCCACACTAGTTGCACTTGCATAACTTCAGATGCAGTATGCTGAGCAACTACCTTTGTGCCAAAGTGGAATCCAAATTGCACCTTGCGACAGATAACCCACCATGCCTCAGAATTCCCAACTGTCATATTGTGCTGTAATGGGGAATATTAGGTTTGAGACAGAAAACCATAATAATAGCTACTCTCAACTATCCCATTATGAACTGGGGAGACTCATGTACCAACACATGTGCTCAATGCATGTTGGATTTCATCAACCCCAATGACCTGGATCACCATAGTCACACAAACAGGGCTAACAGTATGCTACACATAGTCAGTCTCCAAAGCCAATGTTATGCTTCTTAAGAGTGAAGTGGTGACTGTCATGGCACCCATGCAGATGGACAATGCATGTGCAAATGCTGAATCCTACACAAATGCACTTTAAGCATTCACATAAGTGCAGTGATTGTGCCATTGAAACAGAACCAAGATTCAACCAAACACAAACAGGAAGGCAAACTGGTGGTACCCTGCCTTAAACTGCACCACATAAGGTAGTAACTGTTGCAAGAGTGAACACACATGAGGGGAGGTGATCCCTGGTCAGCCTCAATGAGATGCAGATACACCATATAAAGCCACACAAAGCTACTGTGAAACTAATCAGCCACATATTATGTGGCCAACCACAGGGCATTCTATAGCTGTGTCACGAATCGTAATGGCAACAACAAAACCTGCTGTGCTTCACAGCACTATGGCATGAGAAGTATTGCACCTACAGAAATAGCACCTGTTCATCCAGATAGGGTCTTTGATAACCTAAACCCACACTCACCCCCCCCAACAGGTACACGTATTTATATATCCATGTACACTACATAGCCCCTGTAATAACAACTATGCAGGTACAAGCTGCACTCTCTAAAGCCATGCATACAGCTTGCATGGGACCTGTCAACATCCCAGGGTGTATCCTACACTAATTTCAGAATAATTTTCTCTCCACATACACATCATGTTCAATCATAGCTTCATGTCAGGCTGTGTACACACTGAATGTTGCACAGCAACAGTTATCACACCACACAAAGGGGGAGACACCACTGATAATGGGAAATAGTGCACTACTACCCTGCTGAGTCTGGTCTGTAAGACCATGAACCTTGATCAACTTATTTGATGTAGTCAGTACAGATGTAGATGACAGTAAGATTGATTCACACAGCATATCATGACCTTGGCAGGTCTTAGGACACCATCACCCATATTGTGTTCCAGCTACACTCAGTAAACTAGGTGTATATTCCTATGTCACAGGAGTGGTTGGCAACTGGACTGCTGGCAGAACCAACACTACAGAAGGTGCCTGACTAATACACGCACATTAAACCTGTGCCAGCTACAGTAATACAGGGTTAATTCCTGGTACTCCCCCTCATTGTTATCTATACCACACAGACTAACACAGAAGGCATCTGCCTATTGAAGTTTGCAAATGACTATGAACTAGGAGCAATAGTTGACTCAATGAGTGCTGCAGGCAACATACAGAGGGGCCTTTGTGGGTCAGATGTGTGGTGTGTGACGTATAGCCACAATCTGACAGCTAAGTATTGCATTGTCATACCCTATGTTAACAACCCTGTACCCATGAACTACCACCTAGGCAGCGGTCAACATAATGGAAACTGTGTGTGTATGGGATGCAGCTGGACAGTAGTCTTTCCTTTGATAGTTACTTCACCACACCAGTCAGGTAGTCATAAGTGGCACCCCTAATCATGACAGGGTGCCATCCATGAATATAGAGATCATTGTTCAGCCATACTCAACACTCAAGTGACCCATAATAGATCACATATTTTCTTTAAGGTTTATTGGCCATGTTCATATGGCCTACACCAGCCTTCCCAATACCTAGCTCCACTATATAGCATGATGCCTACCCTAAATAAAGCCAGGACATCCACCTTTCTAGTACAAGGATCAGAACATGCCTGACAGATCCCTGTCCCATACACTTTACATACTCCTGCCATACTATGCATCCCTGTCTAGCAAAGCTGCACATTGCCCCTCTTTGAGACATGGTGTGATGACTGCATGACAAATATATCAGTAACCCTGTGGATCAGTTCTGTGGCACTGCTTGAACTAGCCACTGTAACTTAACTGTCTGTTGGCTACAGCTAGGTAACCTTTCAGCCTAGGCTCATAAATGCCCAGGACATATAGCCTACTACTTCACTATGACCATACATGCTATAGTTGATATCCAACCCTGCAAATACCATCAAGCTAGCCATCGTCCCATGTGTTTCACATGTGCAACGCAGGTAATACATGGCAGGATGCTAGACTGCTGTACAGTGCCATGTAGATGTATATGGCAAAACACATACATGTAAAGCTTTCCATAAGCAAGTCTGCAGGGTCACAGGTCATGTCCCTTAAGGCTGTGTATGACTATATATGTGACATATACACAGCATTATGGTCTATTGCACTAGTGTGAACACATCCAGGCATGTGCTGATAGGTAAAGACACCAGTACAGGCAAACAGACATGGCCACATCAAGACAACATCCACATGGAGTATGAGCAACATCATCACTTGACACACACATATATGGTGATAACATCAAATCACCACTATGTGTCAAATGTGTGTGAGTTAAACATGTCAGTGGTGTTAGTGTCATGTATATTTGCAAAGACATATTTGTAATCTTAATAAATGTGATACATATGTATGTTCAGCTGTACTTCTGTACTTCTCTGTGAGTTACTGTGACCTGTCTCCATCATTATGTCTTCCAGGTATGCTGCATGCCAAGCTGCCACCATACACCAGCTTGGAGGATGAGGTCCTCATTCCATACCTCCTCAACAACCATGTAACACTCTTCAGCCATGTGCCACAGGATGCACAGCAGTGGGATGCCCAGTGGGAGGAACTGCGCAGGAGGGTAAATGAAGTTGGCAGCCACAATCGCACCTATCAACAGGTGCGTTGACACTGCACTGACATCATTAGACAGGCGAAACAGTGTGCAAATGCAATTGCCAGGGAACAAGGTGCAACAGGTGGGGAGGCCACTCACCCAGCCCCCACTCACATGTACCGAGGAGCTACTGGCCAACCTGGGGCAACTGCAGAACTCCATCCACAAGCTTTAGCTGGTATTGTGGAGGTGGGTGTCTCACAACCACTGAACCTGGAGTTGCCTGGTAAGGCACAAGTGCACATATAACACAACTATATTTCATATAGTTACATGTGTTACTGTACAATATGTAATGTAACATCATATGCAAGGCATGTATGCACACATGCCACATACCATAGTTTGCTACTCTATGTATGCACAGATGTGCATACTCCATAGTATAGTCTATTCTACTGGCTTATGTACTAACATGCACATTGCACCCTGTAGCTGTCACACAGGTGTGGATAATGTTCTTACTGCTATGACACTCCTATTTAGGTACCTCTGGCATTTTTCAGCGACAGCAGCCTGTTGCAGATGAGATTGTTATTATTTATCAGGCTCGATAATGCACAGATCATATTAATTGCATGCTATCCGCCATGCGGCCATTTAACATATGTACACATAATGTATAGGGGCCTTGTTAATATATACAGGTCAGACCTGTAATGCATCACAGAGGTTACCCATGTGGAATAATTGAAGACTATATAAAACACCTACACTAAACCTTACAAACTGTCATTGCCAGATGTGTGGACAGCTGTGAATACAATGGTGGAGGTATGGCTCACTGTAGGGACATGTACTACAGATCAGAATTACACAGGTGGGGAATACAAACAGTACTATACAGAGAGCATATGTGTGCACACACTCTAAATGTTTTGGAGCTGGAGTATGACCAGCCCACAGGATTCACCCTTGTGGATTATACCCTTGCTATGAATGTCACACAATATCATGTGCTATCTGACATGTCCAAGACATTTAGTGGGCTGACTGCAACACTTCTTAACTATCCTGCAAAACATGATATCTCACATCCCAAACATACCATCCTTTTTCTGCATAACCCTGTCCTCAGTGGAGCATATGACATCTATGGGTGTATGTCATATGGGACAACACTGACATGTGAAATAGATGCCCATCACAACCACTGGACAAAACATGTTTACACATGGCCATGGAGGATGGCCAGAGACATGAAGCAACACACACAGTAGAAGTGATATACATGTATGTACACCCTTTTGTACAAAGACCCGACACAATACAACTATGGCCTTTGTGTAATGGTGATATTGCAGATATGAAACACTAAACATCATACAGGCCTGTGCACAGCTTGTGTAGGCATGACTTCAAACCACCACATAACATGTCTTGAACATCATGAGTGTGTCACGACATGAAAGCATTCACCTATACAGTATCCAAATACATACATGTGTTGCACAACATACCCATACAACCACATCAGGCCACAGATACAGTACATTCACCTTGCTGGTGTCAGACATCACTGTCATGCTTGCTCCTCATGTGTATGAGGTACAGAAATGGCACGTGGGACATGGAGTACTGCTAAGTTAGCCATGTCTAGGCATAGTTGCCAGGCATCAGCAATATGGTTGCATATGTGCAGGGGTGTCATCTGTATACCCATTAGTGACCTGCGTCACACATTCCAAATTAGGGTTTAGTGTGTATACACCTTAGTGACGTGGGTCACATTCCACATTAGATATGTATCGTATCTGAACACAGTCATGGTTATGAACTGTGTCTGTAACTCACATTGTATAGCAGTAGTGAAGCTATATGATGCCCTGCAATGGCTATGCACATCAGCTCAATGTGTAGTATGTCACTGTATATCTGTAGGGTGGACTGACAACATTGTGTCAGCTGAAGGTCCATGTTAGTATAACACGTCCCTCCATTGGGACACCATTACCTCACTGTATATTTGAAAGGACACCATTGTGTTAAACATGCATGCATGTCATTCAACACATCAGCAGAAGACATGTCATACTACATGTGATTAGCAAGGACATATGCCACACATCAGGCTGGTGTACTGTTAACCAGTGCTGGTCTGTGGCACCACTGCAAAGTAGGGACAGCCATGTCAAACTTGTGTGTACAGCCACATGCACATTGTCTGTAGACTCAGCTCAGGGGTAAGCAGAATAATGTTGAACAGACATGCACTGCTTTGGGGGAGATATGCAAGCTAGGGCTCAGGCAAACATAGTATTCACTCAACATACCCTTCTGCTCATGTCCTCCTCCCAAATAGGGGCAGTGGCCAACACAATGCATCACTGGCAGATGTACAAAGGTCAGTGATGGTCTGTTATCATGTGGGGTATGTTGCACAAAACATGGCAGTGTAGTGCAATGGTGCATAGTGCATGCATTGTGTTGCAGGTTTGGGGCATAACCTACTAACACAAATGGTGCAACACAGGGATGTGTGCTAACTACTACTATAATTGTGTAAGGTGCATGCCTTCTGCTATAACACATACATGCTATTGTGTGCAACTCAGGGATGTATGATAACTATCACTATAGATGTCTAAGATGAATGCCTTCTGCCATATCACATGCATGTTGCATGCCATTGGGTGCCATAGCATGTGTCTTTGTGTCTGTCTGTGTCTGTCTCTGTGTGTGTGTGTGCGCGTGTCTCTGTGTGTGTGTGTGTGTGTGTGTGTGTGTGTGTGTGTGTGTGTGTGCATGTGCACATGTCTGTGTGTGTGTGTCTGTGTGTGTATGTGTCTGTGTGTGTGTGTGTGTGTGTGTCTGTGTGTGTGTACTGTGCTGTATAACTTGTAATGTACAGTTCTTGTCTGCCCCTCACAGGTATTGATGTAGGTGCATTGCCCTCCTGCGGTCCACCTGATGTTAGTGTCCCCACAGATTCTGGCAGTGATGATGAAAGTATGATTGAGGCACAGGCAGGGTTGTCAGGGGCTGAAACTGTGCCATTGGTTGCTATTCCACCTGCATCCCCCTCATCACCACACACAGTTCTCATGCCTACACATACCCCATCACCAGTGGCCATAGAGGAAGGACAGTTGGCGGGTGGTAGCATGGAACAGGAAAGTGTGGAGACTGTGGAAGGTGTGCCTGCACAGCATGATCCCAGCCAATTGACTGGTGATGTCCCACACAGGCATGTGCCCAGTGCTGCTCGTAGGAGGACCTCTGGCCAACATGCCCCTGCAAGACATAGCACATCAGCTGGTGTCACCAGATGCAAGTTTCAGGCTGTAATGGAGGCACAGGCACGTGCTGAATGGCACAACATAGAAGGTCTGAGGCTTCAGGGGGCTGCTGTCCATTCTTTAACTGACAATATCCAGGCAATTGCAAATGCTCACCATTATCTTGCAGATGTTTTGGATAGATGATTGGGTGGCATGGTGGTAGTCCTTGACGGTGGCATGTCAATCCTTGAGCGTGGAATGTCTGTGCTGGAACATCTGGTGGGAGTGAGGCATCAGACACGTGGACATAGGCCAGCTACATCACCTGTTGAAGGGCTACGTGAACATGCTACTTCACATGCCCGCTCCCATAGTGGCAGTAGCAGCAGCTGGTGCTGTGATGTCCACACCAGGACACAGCAGGCCATGTGCACATGGTCTTGGACAGTCCCAACAGAGACATGGTTCCACTGGGCATGTGTCATCAAACAGTACCCAATCTGGACCTCTGCCTGGTAGTGTCCATGCAACCCCTGGCAGCCGCAGGTCACATGGCCGTGCCAAGACATTGTGAACTGTGAAACCTGCCCTGTACAATCTGCAGCTATCAATAATACCCCCGTGTAGGCCAGCCACATGCCAGACCTGTGTGCATACATAGACTCACACACCAGAAACAAATGTAGGGCACTTCAACACACACACGCATGACATCCACACATGCCCAATGAGATCAAAGGCCCTAACCCATACACATGATGTCATCCAATGGTGCAGACAAGGCCTCTGGCAAACATTATCACCCTGTCCATATGATGATGCCTGTGCCGCATCCCTGTCATCCACACCATCGGTGCAGGGACATGCTCATATGGTCTGATGCACAGGGTGAACATACTAGGAAGACAATTGTAGATTACAATTGTTGAGTGGTGTTTACAGGCAGCAGACATACCATGTACTACAGTTTTAGAATGCATTTTGTACTTTTGACAGGTATGTATCATGTGTAACAACAATAACTGCATGTTGATCTTGATGTTCTCCCTTCCTCTTTCAGGTGTAATTGCATGTGCCGGGAGATGTCAGTGTTTGCAGTTAGTGTCCCATATGTAAATGTAGACTACTCACAGGTCTGTATGACAATACCTGCATGCACTTTGTAGCTTCCACATCACAGTTATAATCTCCCAAGTTTCAAACATGTTTACTGATCTAATAATCCAAGAGCATGATAGCTGTGTAGTAAGCTACTGTGGCCAGAGCTGTCATATCCATTGTGGGTGACATCACAGTTATAGTTACCTGGAACAGGGAGGAGGTAAAAGAGTGGTTTAGCAGATGACAAGGGTAAAGGCCAGTGGAAAAGGTGGCTTCTCATTGGGAAGCAGTAATACCCACTTTCATGACAAGATGCATACACATACACACACTCAGAGATTCACAGAAACAGTAACACACACACTGACACACACACACACAGTTGCCAGTGGTGGGGTGAGAATCCCTGCTTATGTGCAAATCATCATTATAGTACTATGCAATTACAAGACGCGCCACAGAGATTACACATGTACAGGTAGTCTGAATGGCCTATGATTGAGGACATCAACAGGGATACTAGATTGCAGTGAGTGTATGTGGGGGGGGGGGTTCATCAGTAGGCTATGTAACAACAAGCCTCACCCCAGGGCTTACATGTTTACAGGCAGTTAGAATGCCCTTCTAAGATTGATGACATCAACAGGGATACTAGATTGCATTAAGTGGATGGGGGAGGGGGGTCTTATCATTTCACTATGGTAAAATAAAGCCTCACTCCTGGGACCGGACAGCCATATACACACAGACACACACACACACACACACACACACACACACACACACACACACACACACACACACACACACACACACTGCAGCATTCACAAAGATATACACCTATGTCACAAACATACAGACACTTGACATGTGTGTGATTCAAACACCTGCCTATGTCTTGCTTTCTACACTTCACTCTGCACAGATGTCTACAACAGTGTACAGGAGAGTGAAATACATGTGGGATGTATTCCTCACCATACGTGACATACATGGATACACACACACCCACACGTGCCAGTACTGTGAATCAAACACCTGCCTATCTCATGATAGGTATTACAGAGTGACAGCACTATCACACACACTACAAAGCATACTGACTCTTTCCTTTGCCAACAGTGCCAATATATGCACAATATATGCACAGGGGAGGTGTTACTGTTCCAGGTGTCAAGAGGTTTGCCTTCAGTGTCACCCATACTGAATTCTACGTTGTGTGTCTTCCCCTTCAGTTAACAAAACCATAGCTTAGCAATTACACAGGTTATTGTAGGAATGGCTGTAACACACCTGCCAGCTGTCCATAGTAATCATTCATCTGCAAAATAGCCCAACCACTTAGTAGTTATGTCCAAACATCTGTCCATACCTAAAGTACAGCTTACTGTACTTTGAGCATATCACCATATACAGTTGGCAATGTTGAGGCTGCATTGCAACTGCATGATGTACTAAGACAACAGTCACCTTCAAACATCAGACACTGCACATGTGCATGGAATCTAAACACACATCAATACATGTACACATATGCAGTCTCCATAAGTAAGTGGACAAGCAGGTCAATATGATACATTCCACACCTTTCCCACACCATGTGTGAAACCTAGCTGAGCATTACACCATAATGGATGCTGTATTCATGTACTAGTAGGACACAAAACCACCTTCACTGAGTAGCCAAGTGTACATTTATGCCAACAGCACATCAGCAAGACACACACACACAGCAATATTCCATGTCATGATCCCACAAACTGTTAGTTGACAGTTCCACTATGAAGCCAGGGCACTGTAATGGTCAACTGTGAGCACATCATATTTACCACACACACACATCATATTTGCCACACACACCTCATGATTACTTGAAGAGTGCCAGCAATGTGCTCTGTTTGAGCTAGGCATTACACTTATTCAAGCATGTGCGTGGTCTGTGGCTTATAAACATCCCACCCCAGCACATTCTGGCTATTGTGGTAATAAGGTTAATGTCCAGACAGCACACAGCATGCATGGCTTGCAATTGTTGACATGGGGTATATGTAGGAGCTGTGGGCACACATGGCTGTACATGTTATGGACATATCACCTGTAACTACTCAGGAACATACAGAGCAAAGCTGTATTCCCCTGAGTCTGTCAATACAGGCTATGTGTGTATAGGTCCTATGATCCTGTTACTTGGGTATGTTTATAGGCATTGCATTTGGTGGACATGTCTAATGACATACATGCCACATGGGTTGTTGTATAATATGATAGGTGTCATGGGGACCAGTAGAGAGGGAATATTACCTCTGTCAACATAGATATCTAACCATATGTACTGTCAGCATTCATCAGCCATGGACCTATCTTACTTATACATGTGTGTAATGAATGTAGCCACCTGTATGTACAAAGGACAACAACAGCAATGGTATTTTCATTTATGTTGTATGAGTGTGGGATGTACATATCTAGGGCAGGTACATCTAGGTCATATCCAACCATGAGGATGTTGTTTACTGGTGTACAGCAACAGTCAACTGTGTTAATACTGACAACATCCGCGGGACCATGGTATGTGTACAACTGACCTGGTTAAAAACAGTGGTATTATTGCATTGCATAACACATTATGCAACTGTGTCAGTACATGGGTACTTTGCACAGTTGATGTAGGGCTAGGTACAGTCCACCAGTCGAAGGTTATTTGGTGTTCTACCATACTATTTCATACCACATGTATGGATGTGTGTTGGTAGTCTGAGGACACGGTGGTTGATGTATACGAGGATACTAAATAGAATGCAGCTTTTGCCACTGTCACCTGTACCTGACACATCTGCGATGAATTATGTCAGAGTAGTGGTCTTTACTTGTGAGTAGCCTTTATGAATATGTGGACACCACCACCTGGAGTGGTCCATACCAGTGTCATGGCCCACATGTCTGGATCTGAGTTATATGTTGGTAGTGCTATTGTGCACTACAGAGCCTTCAGCCAGGTATTCCTCACTGCACAAATGTCAGTATTCCCCATTGTAGGGTCTACATTGAGCAAATGGATTACAAAAGCCACACATCTAGCACTGGTTAGCATAACCATCCAATGCAATTGTCTTGTAGGTGTCAGGGTGTTACTTCTGTGTTTAGGACTTGTGCCTTGAAATGCCACTATATGGGGAAAATGTGACCTAGGTACTATCCACACTCCCTTGAATCATGGATACATGTGCTCTGTGACAAAGGCATGTCTTTTTCAGTCATGAAATCCCGAATGACAGACACTGGACAACATCATAATTACAGCAGGACATTGGGTCATTGTTTTGGTCAAGCAGTTGCCACTCGTACCATAACATCATTGTGAGTGGCAGTATTGTGCTTGGTATCAAATGCTACATCTAAGGTGACGGACAGCAGCAGATGTTGTGTAGATGACCAATGTCAGATATGCTTAGTGGAGCAGTCCTGCTAATAATGACAACTACTAACACAGCCGGGAGAGGTCATCTTGACACCTGCACCTCAATACCATTAGACAATGGGGCTCACATATTATGCTTGCACATGCCACTGTTCCAAGTATAATGCCACTGTCCACAACCTGATATCAATGTATGCCTTTCAGGGCAGCAATGTGTGTGACACATGATGTGGTTAGCATCCACCTGTGTGTCCCATTTAACCTATTGTCTGTCACTTCCACACATACATGATTGTGTATACTTCACATATATATGGCAGTACTTCATGTACATGTATGCATGTGTATCACACAGCACAGATGCAGATATATCATTTACGGGCCACATACAGGTATCTGGTAGGAAATCTGTATGATGTGCATATATACTGACAGTTAAGATGTACATAGCTGTAAACCCGTGTGTTTACAATAGGAGTCCATTACAACATGTTCTGTACATCTAACTGTATGAGCATGCACACTGTGGCCTTCTGTAGTTAGAATCGGAGTGCATCCCAACGGCCCTGTGCCTGTGCTACTAAGTGTATGAGCATGCCCACTGTGACCTTGTGTAATTGGAGTCAGTGCATCCAAACAAGTTCTGTGATTCTATGTGTATGAGCATGACCACTGTAACCCTGTATAGTGATAGTAGTTGTCCATTCCACAGTATAGGGGAAGACATGTACAACTATATCTCTCGGGCCTACCTATGTCTTACCTGCAGATGATGTGTCTGGTTTGTGCATACAGGTTTTAATGGACTCCTACTTTAAACACACAGGTTTACAGCTATGTACATCTTAACTGTCAGTATCCCTGTTGATGTCCTCAGTCTTAGGAGGGCATTCTGACTACCTTGAAATGTGTAATCTCTGTGTCGCTTCTCATAACCGTGTAGTACTATAATATTGATCTGTAAATAGGCAGGAGTTCTGATCCCACCACTGGCAACTGTGTGTGTGTGTGTGTGTGTGTGTGTGTGTGTGTGTGTGTGTGTGTGTGTGTGTGTGTGTGTGTGTGTGTGTGTGTGTGTGTGTGTGTGTGTGTGTGTGTGTCAGCAAATAGCTGAGTGTGGTTGTGTGCATGTATTTGTGTCTGCATCTTGTCATGACAGCAGGATTTACCACTTTCCAAAGAGACACAATCTTTTGCACTGGCCTTTATCCTTGTCATCTGCTAAACCACCCTTTTCCCCCTCCCCACTGCAAGTAATCAGTAATGTGATGTCACCCAGCTCAGAAGTAGAATCAGAGTAAGTGTAATTGTATGGGTTCTGTGACACATACCCCAACTGCATACCACTCTACTAGTTACCTTTACATAGGCAAGACTTGTAAGCACAATACTGGCAAGTGTGTGTGTTTGTGTGTATGTGACTACCCTGTAGCCAGGCATACACATGTGTTATGTCTTTTAACATGCTGCACACCATAGTAGCCATCTGTGGTGAGTGGAGTCTACAAATTATTACATAGTTAGGAATAGAAAAGAATAGACAGTCAAGAACGACTACTGTTGGGTATGTTATTTTCCTCTGCCACTGTCAAGCAGTGACACAGATGTGGTCCCCGAGGTGTATGTCCATACTCATAATTCCCCCACCCACACCCCACAATCCCTGGGGTACATTTCCTTAGCCATCATTCCCCACCCCAAACTCCACATACACAACAACCATCCCTTCTCGGGGGAACTGATTAAGATTTAAATGCTATAATACAAGAGTTGTCTCTGTTTTGTGTACACGTCAACTCCTTTGGAACCCTTCTGTGTCACAAAGGGTGTTCAGACATGTTTACATATATGGCTATAGCTGTGTCTGTGTATATATATATATATATATATATATATATATATATATATATTATATATATATATATGTGTGTGTGTGTGTGTATATATACACATCCCTTAAGTGCATATACGTATTTAGTATTTAGTTATAGCAGTTGTACATATGTAGACTTGTCTATGTTGTTTCACAGAGTATAGTACATTTAAGGGTACTGTACATATGTACAGAAAGTGACTGTCCCATTTTTATTTTTCAGTACTGTGGAATACCTGTAGTAAAATATGTATTATAAAAACCATGAAACATGTATACAACCTGGATGGCTTAGTGGTAATTCCAGTGACCTTGGTGTGCATGGTCCAGGTTTCAAGACCTGCAAGGGTTGTTGATAATGTCATTTAGGAATGAATAGGATACTTTTCAGCAGGTATAAATGTGTTCTCATGACAGTAAGCAGCAGGTGCACATAGGTAAAAGACATGTACAACTTGTAGTACACTTGAAATGCCCTTCTCTGGCAATCCTGCTTATGTCACCTACATAGACATACACCTCTGTGACTGCTGTAACCCAGTAATCTCTACAGCATGTCCTGTAACTGCATAATGCTGTAGTGTGATAAGCTAGTTTGGTAGGTGTTCTAATCCCAGACTTGCCAACTGTGTGTGTCTGTCTGTCTGCCTGAAAAGGGAACAATGCTTTTTAGAGTATGCACACTCCTTAAAATTCACATACTCAACCTTGGCAAGGGTGCTGATGTCACACACCTAGAAATACACCTCTGGGACTTTTGTAATCCAGTAATTACTGTAGCATGTCCTATAACTGTGTAATGCTGTGGTGTAATAAACTAGTTTGGTAGGTGTTCTAAACCCAGACTTGCCAACTGTGTGTGTGTGTGTCTGTCTCTCTAAGAAGGGAACAATGCTTTTTGAAGTATGCACACTCCTTACAATTCACATACTCAACTTTGGCAAGGGTGCTGTTGTTACCCACCTAGAAGTACACCTCTGGGAGTGCTGTACCTCAGTAATTTCTGTAGCGTGTCCTATAACTGCGTAATGCTGCAGTGTGATAAACTAGTTTGGTAGGTGTTCTAATCCCAGACTTGCCAATTGTGTGTGTCTGCCTGACAAGGGAACAATGCTTTTTAGAGTATGCACATGCCTTACAATTCACATACTCAGCTATGGCAAGGGTGCTGATGTCACCCACCTAGAAATACACCTCTGGGACTGCCGTGACTCAGTAATTTCTGTAGCTCATCCTGTAACTGCATAATGTTGTACTGTGATCACTTTGTTTGATAGGTGTTCTAATCCTGGACTTGCCAACTGTGTGTCTATCTGCTTGAGAAGGGAACAGTGCTTTTTAGAGTATGCACACACCTTACAATTCACATACTGAACTTTGGCAAGGGTGCTGATGAACCCACCTAGAAATACACTTCTCGGACTACTGTAACCCAGTAATTTCTGTACTGCATCCTGTGACTACATAATGCTGTAGTGTGATAAACTAGTTTGGTAGGTGTTCTAATCCCAGATTTGCCAACTGTGTGTGTGCGTGTCTGCCTAAGAAGGGAACAATGCTTTTTAGAGTATGCACACTCCTTACAATTCATATACTCAACTTTGGCAAGGGTGCTGATGTCACCCACTTAGAAATACACCTCTGGGACCTCTGTAACCCAGTAATCTCTGTAGTGCTTCAGGTAACTGTGTGCTGCTGGAGTGTGATTTAGAACTGTGGTAGGGTTCCATCCATAACCATGGCAGTTGTGTGTTTTCTGTGTAGGGAACAATGCATTATAGCCTATTCACAGGACATTTACAATGCCCTATGTTCGTGATCCTGCTAATGTCATTCCTTGTCAAATACACCTCTGGGGAACAAGATCCCTAGTAATCCTCATGGTGCATCCTATAACATCTCCATGCAGTAGTGTGATATAGATGCTGGTCATGGGTTCTATACCCACACATGTCAGTTGTGGATGTGTTGTGTGTGTCTCACTGTTTGTTTTGTGAGCAATGCATTTTGGGCTATTCACTTGCTGGAAACTCGAATTGCCCTACTTTGGTAACCTTGCTGATGTCATTCTTTGTGAAATACACCTTTGGGGATGGGATAGCCCAGTAATCTCTGTAGTGTGTGCTATAATTGCGTAATGCTGTAGTGTGATAAACTAGTTAGGTAGGAGCTGTATTCCAAGATGTGGCAAGTGTGTGTTTGACAGTCAGAGCCTGTGTGGAGGTGGCTGTGAGTGTCTAACCACTGGACATGTTGAAGAGTATTTCTTGTAGTTTTCCTATATGGTGGCCATATTATATGTCACAATGCCCACCTCACAAGGATTACAGATTTCAATCAGCCAAGGGACTGTGTTGGCAAGCCATATCCCTACATCTGGCAAAAGGCCTGGTGAACAAAGTAAGCACCCCTACTATTACCCAGAATACGGTCTGAACCCATGTGTCATACACAAACACACTTGCCTAGAAAATCCCGCTATGTTGCTATTACCCTGTATATTGTTGACAGATAGTAGGCATGGTGTGAATGTAGTGGGCTGCAGATGGCATGGCACCCTGTCCACCAGTACAATAGGCACATAATTGCGGATAATGCGCCTTTGCTATGTTCCCCACTGGACACCAGCAACATATGTGGTGCCATCAAATGTGATCCACAAAGGACATACAATGCCTTACACACATGCCCTGTATGGACAGATGCCACTGACACCAGGGAATACCTGTATCATGCTATCAAAGCAGGTGCGGGGTCAACCTGCTTTCTATTAGCAGGTCCTGCCACACCAGGCAAGGATTGGCACCTCTGCTGATAACAGTCTGTGTACAAAACATGTGCCAGGCAAACCAGGTACACTTAAACATGTCACTGTACATTAATGTGGGACATGCACATCCCAGGCAATGTCCATGTCAAGGACTATCAAACACAGACATGGCATGCATTGCAAAGCAATGGCCACACACAATGGTAACCAGGATGACAGGACAGTTAATACAATACCCATCTGTGTGGGACATTGCAGACACTACACCCCTGAACCTCACTGCAGACCATTGTCAGGTGGCCTGATGCCAAGAATTACCCCTGACCCAGCCTTGTATAGCCATCTTGCACAGCCAACCACTACACACACATGAAGCAATGCACACATGCATGTCAGTACTGGCACCTTGTGTCTGTGTGTAGGGTATGATGTTCCCAACCACAGTTACACCCAGTATAACTCCCACTGGCATACTGACTGATGTCAGACATGTTCACATGTCATAGCCCATAGAACCTCAGGATAACCCCTGTGGTACATGTAATACATGTGCATTACTGTAGTGTGGCAAACTAAGTAGTTAGGAAGTGTATTTGTGAGCCTGCCAAAGTGTGCCAATGTGTCTGAGTCTTTTAGAGATTGTGGTTGTGTTGACAATGACATTTGTTCATGTGGACAGCCATGCGTGCTACACCTAATGTATGTCTACTATATCTCTGTTGCAGATGTCGCTCACCAGCACACATTATATGTTCTTACAGCACACCAACATGTCAGCTATATAGCACATGGAGTAACTGCATACACTTGTAATAGTAATGGCTAGTCAATCAGGGGTTTGAACCCCTGTACTGGAAGTTGTGTGACAGATGATGCTTAGGTTTTAGTCTCCCAGCCATTCTCTAATGTATTTTGCCTCTGTCTGTCCCTCACACACACACTCTCTGGTGGATGTGGAGATGTACACCTGCTCAGCAGCAGCTTGTGTTTTGTAAGTGATGGGCATGATCAGGTGATGGCATCTGCACCTATTGCAGTTCTCCTCTAGCTGATTGCATGTGGAACAGCTGTGGTGACATTCCCATAGCCAATTGCATGGAAACACAGTACAATATCTAGGAACATCATGTTGGTGTTTGCCCATTACAGTCACTGTCAGTGGAACCTGGATCTAGTGTTTGGTAAACAGCATTGCAGATGAAATCTGGATATTCCTCAAATGACACACACAGTGGAAAATAGCCTAAAGATGGAAGGGTGATGTGCTAGACATGACTACAGCATGTAAGTGTAGCTATGCTTCATCAGACCACTGCCAATTTAACAAGTTGTATGTGGTAATGACTAGTCTGCATGTTTTAATAACTGACAAGACAGTGCTCTGTTTGTGAGGAAACCCCAATCTGTAGGGTCATCTGTGGACTGGTCAGTGTGTGGATCCATTTGTTTCTTGTGTTACTCACAGAACACACATCTGTGAACTGCAGAAGCATAGTGTGAGGACTGTAGTCAGTACATGGTGACAGTGATGAGAGTTACTGCCATTGCATCCCTGACTGGACATACGTCACATGAAACAGTGGTATGACAGTCACTGTCTGAGCTTATCACAGTGAGATGCCAATAGTGGGCCATTGTTCATAGCTTCAGCCACAAGTCATCTAAGCTTTAGACAGATGTCATGCAGTATATATGCATGTGTTGTGCTCCCTCTGCAAATGTATGACATCTGTTGTCTTGGGTTGATGGTAATATCTATGCATGCTGTTATAAGTAATCCTGAATGTTGTTGACTATTACTAAGCCTTATCTGTGTTAAAACTGCAACACTATAGGCTGTATGGGATTGGAGGTCCCGGCGGAATCACCTGTCCCACCTCAGCTGGCCATGGCACTGGACACCAGCACGTCTGGGGCCCAGCCTTGGACCTCCACCTCTGTTGGCTCTGCACCACCTTCTTTTGGAACTGCCACTGAGGATGGGGCTAGATGCCCCCCCCCCCAAGGGAGCAGGTCCAGACAGGAACTTGTCAGCCATCGTACAGTCCAGGCCATGGTGTGTAGGGGGCTCAGTAAGGGGTTTCGAGGCCAGTGATGCCAGCTTGAGAGCAGAGTGTCACATTTAGAGAGTGAGCCTGCCCCTCCTGGACAGCCTCCCAGCACAGCCACCTTTGCGGCTGTGATGGTGCAGTGGTGGCTGCCCATGGGTAGGGACCTCCATCCCACTGTTTCCATTTAGGGGCTCATGGGCTTGTGACTGCCAAACACCCCTCCCCATCCAAGGTGTATCCCCCCACATGTGTCATATACCACCCCTGCATGCTGTCTTGTCTGTCATCCTACCCAACCTATCCTCCATGAGCATACCTACTCTCCTTCCCCAACATCCCACTCTCACCTTACGAAAACAGAAACAAAAGACCAATCTGTTCCTAGATCTTTTGCCCCATACATAGCTGTCCATTTCACACGTGTCCACTGGACACATGTAACCTTTTTAATTTGCATCACAACATACTACTGTTGTCCTAACTCTCTCTCAGGCACACAATCTTGGTATGCACATGACTTCTAAAGGTTCCAAGTACACATGATGCAGACGATCCCTATTGTACACATGACACTACCGGTCCCTCTATGGTTACCCCATTTAACTTTTTAATGATGATAATGTTGCAAACAGCACATTGCAAGAGTACTGTTCTCACATAATGATTGGACAGGAACTGTTTTGTTACTGTAAATGAAATGCTCAAAGTTATGTATTTAATGGTTGTGTGTATTAATGACACATGTCTGTCTGAGGGAGTCTTGATATTACATAGGACAACACCACTACATAATACAGGAGTTGCTGGTGTTTCCCTTTTCATTCTTTTTTACTGCTTTGTTGTCACATGGTATGTTTTTGATATATCTATCTATCTATATATATATATATATATATATATATATATATATTGGCCAATGCCTCTGCCCAATGAACACTTTTGCTCACATCCCTGGGGCTGTCAGTATAGGCCCACATCAGCCAACACCTGCACACCTAGACCCATAACTAGCTACCCATAGTTCCCCCACCCGCACCTCCTCTACTGCACCCATCCTTACTCTGGGTGCAGGTCGGATCTGAACACACCACTACACGCTGCCCACTCTCCACTTCATGGGACTCATGTCGTACATTGTCTCGACCCATGGGTCATCAGGCTTTCCCACCCTTGTATTCTGGGTATGTACACACCCCAGCCAAAATGTTTGTCGTATTGGCTTCCTTTGGTTATATGTCAATTTTGGGGGCATCCCGCAAGGGACGCTCCTGTCTGTTTCACGGGTGCACTCTATCCCCCCCTGGTTGTATCCTGCCTGTGGTCTGGGGAGCAGTGGACTATTTACATTGTTTATGGGTTTGTGTGTATGTTTCCTCTGTCCGGCTGGAGGGGGGGGGGTCATTCTACGTGTTACATGTTTCTTGCTTGGGCCCCTCACTTCCATTGGCATAGCCTGTAAACATATGTCATTCTTGTGTGCGGTTTCCTATCATAGCTGTATATTTGTGTATATCTACCTACGCACACACACACACACACACACACACACACACGCATATATATATATATATATATATATATATATATATATATATATATATATGTCTGTAAGGCAATGCATACCCCGTGCAAATGCACTTAAACACACTTACTGGTGCTTATATACGCTTACTACTGCTTATTTATGCTTAAACCTGCTTACTAGTGCCTTATTCATTATGACACTGATACTTCGCTCCAGTTCTCTTTTAATTGTTAAAATAAGAAAACAATAATAAAACAGCCACCAAGGACTAAATGTAGGTCTTCACTATTTTAATAAACCACAGAACCAAATAACTAAGGACTTTCACCAGGCATAAACCGCTGGCCAGTAAGTAGTAAGCATAGTAGGTTGTGCAACTGTGGGGGCATGTTTAAGCCTCCGTAGAGCTCTTAAACACACCCCCTGCACTCGCGCACATTTCCTGTGCACGTTGAAGGTGCAGCAGTGCACCCTCATAAATATTCATATGGAGTTGCTGCACCATTTGTAAGGAGGACGCTCGGCGCAAGGCTAAAACTGTCCTTGCGCCGAGCTTCATGAATCCCGGGGATTGTCTTTATGTCTTGGATAATAGGTATGGTCACTTTATAGGTTCATAGGTTCATACTAGGCTATCTGCCCTAGGGCATTTATAAGCCTAGCCAGAATGTTTTTGGCTTTCGCCACCCATTTTAAATTTATTCTGCTATGCCCTTTTTCGAGGTTAGTATACTGTGCCTCTGTCTAACAGTGACACAGAAGTGATACCCGGGGTAAACCTATGATCTCCCATCCACTCATCAAGATTCCTCTTGAAGAGAGTCAATGAGGGACTCTGCCTAACCTGGACTGGGATTTTATTCCAGAGTGAAGGGAGCCTCTGGGTTATGAATCTGTCCCTCCAGCATGTCCTATTTATTTCAGTACTGAGGTTCAAGTCTCTCGAGCGCGTGTCCATTAATTCAGTGTTGGACATGGCTTTATACGTCAGGCACAGATTGCCTCTGAACAGGCGGTATGCCACTGAGTAGAGCTGGAGTTTCTTTAACCGGGCAGCATATGGCATCTGTTTGAGCCCTTTGATCCTCTTGGTGAGGTACTTTTGGGGTCTTTCCAGTTGCTGCAGGTGTCTGGTAAGATACATCCCAAAAGGGGCATTGTACTCAATTATGGGCCTGATGAGGGATGAGTAAAGAGGCATGATGACCTCCCCTGATCTAGATGTGAATCCCTTCATGATTAGGTGGGCTATATAAAATGTTTTTCTAACCACTTTGGCCACGTGGTTGTCAAATGAGAGATTGCTATCAGCTTGGGTCCCCAGGTCCCTAATTACTTCTTCTGTACTTAATGGATTACCACCTATGTGGTAATTTGTGGCACTTTGTTTTGCCAAAGGGATGACTATACACTTTTGGCATTTAGCTTGAGGCCATGGCTCTGGCACCAGTTGTCTGTTTCTATGAGGCCCTTTTGGAGGATGCTTGTGTCGGCTGGAGAGTCGATTATGGTGCCCAGTTTGCAGTCATCTGCGAACTTGGTCAGCCACAGTCCTTCCATGTTGACCTGTACCTCCGATAAATATATACCGAACAAGAGAGGTCCCAAGACTGAGCCTTGTGGGACACCACTTGTAACTGGTTTGGAGTCTGACATGGCTCCAGCAATTCTAACCATGTGGGTTCTGTCCTTGAGCCAGTTTGCAATCCATCTAGTGACATAGGGGTTTATATTTAAGCTGGTGAGCTTATCTATAATGCCCGAGTGGGGTACTGCATCGAAGGCCTCTGCAGGTCCAGGTAGGCTGTGTGGACCACCTTCCCCTCGTCAATGGCCTTGGTGACTGTTTCAAAGAAATCAACCAGGTTTAAGAGGCAGGATCTGCCCTTAACAAAGCCAAACTGGGTAGGATCCAGTGTCCGTAGGTCCCCAATATCTTTATTTATGAGGTCCATGATGATCCTTTCCATAGCTTTGCAGACCAAGCTAGTCAGGCTTATGGGGTGATAGTTTCCAGGATCCATTGAGGCACCACTTTTATGGAAAGGGACCACTGTTGCTGTACGCCACTCTTTGGGCACATATCCTGTAGTAAGACTGAGATTGAACAGTAGTTTTATGTTTGGGTTTAGCTCTTCTTGGAGTTCATGTAGGACGCAGCCCAGGACACCGTCTGGTCCCATTGATGCTGTGTTTTTTGCTTTGGAGAGGGTGACTCTTACCTGAGCATCTGAGATGTCAGGGGGGCAGCACTCTGCTGGGATAGATATTTGCCCTTTTGGTGGTGAGGGGGGGGGGGACGTTTGCACTGAACCTGTCAACTAGGATGTTTTATTGTACCAAAATAGGCGATTAGACAACTTATTTATTATAATTATGAAAAGTTTGTATATAAAGCCTTGGCTTAGTGTTATATTTTTATTCTGAAGTCCTAACACAGGACAAAAGTACTCAATAAATTATCTGTCAATTACTTATATAGTTGGGTGACTGCAGCTTCTGACATTAATTTTTGTTTTGTTACTTGGTTGCTTTGTTTAACTTTACAGCCACCAGATTTGTGTTTTAATTATTTGTACAATCATTATAGCAGGTCCACAGGGCAACTCTTCCATACACCAGCCATGATGTCTGTTATGTAATACTCCTACAACATGACTGTATCTCCACGTGTTTACATTCAATTCCAGAAATGGGAACAGTGACACTGCACACCTGCCTGCACATCTTACCATAGAGATTTGGGATAATGCTCCTAGCAGGACTTTTTCAGGTGGTATAGTAGCATTTGTACTGCTTCTGTAGTAGAATATTACATAGCAATCTCAGAGGTAATTTTTCTTTTTATGTGTGTGTTTCTTGTTTTGTTTCTATCCATTTGTCTTGTCCTTTACTGAAGAATCTGCCGTGGTTGTGCCAGTGACAAGACACAGGTCTCCAACCCATAGTTAGACCCGGTCTTCTCTGACCAGCAGTCTACCAGCCTCTAGGCCTGTCTCTTCTTGGCGTGGGCTATGGACTGATGACACCACTCATGGCCTCTGGCTGTCATTGACCAGAGGGAATTGCTTTTATTACTAGGGATTACACAGTGAGAGCCAGTGGGAGTGGTAGGGTAGGTGGTGGACTAATGGCTGCAAGCTTGCATTGGCTAAATGGAGAGGGTCATCAGGTTGCTTCAAGAAGCACACCAAAGCCTGGTTCTGCCCACACCACCTCAGGCAGGGTCTTGTGGGAAGGGTGGTCAGGGTGGTGACTGACCACTCCCAGGGTCCAGCCCAGGCAATGTGAAAACACTCCCATCATGGTGTTATCATTCTTGTGTGTCACATTCCTCCCATTTGTTGTCCAGTCCACCCCATCACCAATGTCCTCCTTTTGTCTGCGTGTCTGGAATTCCACTACCAACCTCCCCATGTCAGCATTTCCCCTGTTGGTCTTCATCTCTGCATTATGTTTGTTTGTTTGTTTGTTTGTTTGTTTATATGCCCCTGCATCTACCTCCTCTACCTTCACTCCATCTCTCACCTTGCCCTTACATCCTTTCCCATCTCTTCTTCTCTAAAAAAAAAAAAAAGAAAATTGTCTTATGCCACTCAAATAGAAATCTACCCTTCCTTCTACTCCCCACATCCAGTCTTACCGCCCCTATGTCCCTGTGCATGTTTCTTTGCTTGCTCCACCCCTATTCTCACTCTCTTGCATACCCATTCTCTCTCCATTCAAAGTAATAGAACTAGATATAAACATTACTGGAGACCATTTAGTGAGGCTTTCAGCCATTCTCATAACATCACTATGTAGCACATGTGCACATGCTTAGGAGCATACATTCATCTTGCTTGCCACTTTCCTTTGCAGCATTCCTGGCCACAGTTGCAGGAAACCATCTCTTACCACTCAGCCTGCATGTGATGCATTTTTTCAGTTATTAGCAATTTAAGAAATAAAATTTAATTTAATTAATTGATAATTACATTTAATTCTCATCACACAACTTGGCATATTCATGGTATCATCAGTGTGATGGGGTAGGCACATTTCTGAATCCCAGGGTGTATAAAATAACATATCTACCAAAGATAATACCTATCTAAAGCACCTACTAAAACAGAGAGAGAGACAGCCTGGAAAACTGGAAATAAATACACTATCCCCTTGACAATGACAAGTACATAATTCTTTGCAGTAAAGTTAAAAAAAAAAAAAACAGAGGTATCAAATCTACTTTTATACAGAACAAGCAAACCTCTATTTTCTTAAACTTCTGACAGTTCTGGAAGGGATTAAATCATCTGACTGGTCATATGAAGTAAAACTTCACTCACTCTTTCACTCCTATTGACTTTACAGCTGAGTTCTCCCATACAACTCCAGCTCTTCAACCTCATAAGTCCCCATATTCACCCCCTTGAACCCTACATACTTTTATTCCTTCTGTATTTCATATGTAAGTACTAGGCTAGCTCCACCTGCAGGCCATTTTAGACCTTGCCAATTTCCTTTTTTAATCTATTCCATTTGGTTAGACATTGTCCTTACCCATCCCATGGTTGATAATTATATAGGTTCTTAGGTTCATAGGTATTTTCTAGGCTAACAAATACAAGGGCCTTTTTAAGCCTAGCCATTCATCCCAAATCTCTGACAAGTTCTGATACCCTTGATAAGTGTAAGCACGAGCCTGGGAGATGAACCATTTACAGGTTATCTGTGTCCATTAGAGACATAGATGCCAAGCCAGGGATGAATTTATTATTCTCCATCCAATTGTCCAAGTTACACTTGAATTGGATTAGGGAGGAGCTCTGCTTCACATGGATGGGGAGCCTGTTCCATAGACATGGTAGTCTCTGGGACACATACCTATCTCTCCAGCAGGTCCTATTTATATCACAGGCAAGGTTTAAGTCTTTAGAATGGGTAATTCTGGTGTTGTTTTGCGGATATGCAGGAAGTCCATCAGGGTGGGGTCTGACAATGCCCTGTATGCCAGGCATAGATCTCACTTTAACAGCCTGTAGGAGACAAAATACAGGGATGGGGCCTTGAAGCTTTCTGCATAGGAAATTTTATTTATGCCCTGTGTTCCTTTAGTGAGGAACCTCTGTGGACGTTCCCATTGTTGGATATGCTTGATTAGGTATATACCAAAGGGGGGTTTATACTCAATGATAGGTTTGATGAATGCCGAATACAGTGGAATAATGATTTCCTTGGACCTACCTTCATTTATAAGTTGTGCAGCATAGAATGATTTCCTCACTACTGTATACATGTGATGGTCAAAGGCTAGATTACTGTTTATGTGTGTCCCTAGGTCCCTGACTACTGAGTCAACTCTAAGGGACATGTTGTCAATATGATAGGTACTTGGGGTGGATGACTCCCCAAAAGATACTATTATGCATTTCCTTGCATTTAGTTTTAGTCCATGGCTCTGAAACCAGTTGTCTGTGTTAGTCCTTCCTAGAGAACATTTGTGTCAGTGTGGGATTCAATGACAGCTCCTAACTTGCAATTATCTGCATATTTAGTCAGCCAGAGACCACTGGCATTGTCCTTGACTTCAGAGAAGTAAATGCCAAAAAGGAGCAGTCCAAGGACCGATGCCTGAGGGACACCACTTGTGACTGGCCTCTTTCTAGAGGTGGGCTCCAAAATTCTAACTTCCTGTACCCTGTCTGTGAGCCAGTTGGC
Source organism: Protopterus annectens (assembly GCF_019279795.1). Taxonomy (NCBI): domain Eukaryota; kingdom Metazoa; phylum Chordata; order Ceratodontiformes; family Protopteridae; genus Protopterus; species Protopterus annectens. Next base: position 1,076,435,604 of record NC_056744.1, on the reverse strand, counting down.
TATCCACCAGGTGACATACGGGTTTGTACCTAACCTCTCAAGTTTGTCAACAATGCTCGAGTGGGGTATTGTGTCAAATGCCTTGGCCAGGTCAAGGTAGGCAGTGTAAACCATTTTGCCCTCATCAATTGCTTTGGTGACCTACTCAAAGAAGTCCACCAGGTTGAGTAGGCATGACCTGCCATTGACTAAACCAAATTGTATTGGTTCCAGTGTTTTGGGGTTTACTGTATCATTATTGATTATTTCCATGGTAATTATTTGCATATAAGACTAGTGAGACTTGTGGGTCTGTAGTTTCCAGGGTTTGTAGATGGCCCACCTTTGTGCAGAGAGATGACTGTTGCTGTTCTTCATTCATGAGACATGAAGCCTGTTTGGTGGCTGAAGTTAAATAGCAATTCCAGAGCGCCTGACAGTTCATGTTTTTCTGTTTAGAAGACATCCTGGAATACTGTCTAGGCCCATTGATGCAGTGTTATTGGTGTTAGAGAGAAAATTAAGGACCTGTTACCTAGTGATAGCACGGGGAGTTATATTTGATGGTATTTCCTGAGGGAAGGCTGATGGGGAGAGAGGGTTAAAGCTGGAGCTGAATTTGTCGGCCAGTAAGTTTGCTTTATCTTCTGACTAAGTATAGGTGGTTCCATTTGCAATGAGCTCTGCACATAATTGTATATTGCCTTTGAGGTTGCAGACATAGCTAAAGAATGCCTTGTGGCAGTCCTTGGCCTGGGATGCCAAACTTACCTCAAATATGGCTGTGGTAGACTTTATTTGCCCTTTGATTTGTTTGTTTAGTTTGATGAGAGTGCTTTCATCCTGCCTGGGTGCTGCACCTCCATATATTACCCCTGATGAGAATAACTGGAATCATACTATAGATAATGTACCATGAATAAGGACCATGAATGGGATAAAGCATTTAGGAACTGCATCTGTCCATTAGTAGCACAGGGGCAGTCGTGGGATAAACGTTGTGCTTCCTCATCCATACATTCAAGTCACGCTTGAATATGGCAGGACTGAACTTTGTTTTATGTGGATGGGGAGTCTGTTCCAGAGCAGCAGTAGCCTCTGCAAGATATATCTATCCCTTGAAACCATTTGTTGCAGTTGATATTGCAGAAGAGGGAACACTGCATCAATGGGCCCAGACAATATCCAAGGATGCCTTCTAAATAGATCCCTAGATTTAATATTTCTGATGCCATTTGAATTACTGATGTGCAGTAAATCCATCAGTATTGGATTGGAGGATACCTTGTAAACTAGACACAGGTCACCTCTTAGCAGTCTGTTCGATACTGAGTATAGTTACAGGGCTTTGAGTCAGTCTATGTAGGACATGTTCTTTACCTAAAAGTAAAATGCTGTTTTACCTAAATAAAAATTTTAAGAGAAGAAAATGACATTCTAACACAATCACTACCCAGTGATGGCTCACTTGCCTCTGATGACATTGTTCCCTTGTGTCTTAAATAATATGAAGTCTCAGTGTCTCAAATATATATATGGCAATTATTTAATCTCTCAAATACACAGTAAATGTTCACAGACATTTGGAGAGAAACATTAGTCACCCCCATTCCCAAATGTGAACAACCAACTAGCACTGCAGATTTCAGACAAATCTCTCTCCTTCCACGTCTAGGTAGATTGCTTGAAAAAAATGTATTGCCAGTTAACCTCTTTCCTCTAGCAACACAATGTAAAGCCAGCACCAATATGTTTTCATTTATTCAAAGAAGCACTCATTTGTTTATATATTCCTAACCATCACAAACAAGGGGCAACTTACAGGTGCCTTATTTGTTGACCCATTTAAAACCTTTAACTCTGTAAATCATAATATACTTATGAGCTCACTAGCATACATCAAATTTTGGACCCTCTACTTTATACTGATTCTCCAGCTACCTCTCAAGTAGAACATTTTCAGTAAAATACAGCAATTTCATATAACCACTTCAATGAATCACCACAGGTATCTCCCAAGGATCAAGCCTCTTCCCTCTGCTTTTCAGACTATTCATTACATTTCTGTCCATAGATTTAATAATAACAAACATCATCCTTTAGGATGATGACACTGATTTGTGGCATTGCTGCTGAGATTTTCTCCACTGCACTATCCTAAACCTTGAACCATGTTTGCTTCATAAGTAACTCAATGTTGGCAATAGAAAGACCAAAGTGATGTTCTTGGTGCTACACAAAAACTAAAAGGAAATTGCTTCTTCTCTGCCCCCCCCCTCCAGTCTTGCAACCACCATCCTAAAAAGCAGATCAATTATTTCACTCTCAAACCTTGCCTTAATATGTCAGTATACATCACCTGCATAAACACAGAATTAACTCACCATCATATGGCTGTCACAACATTTCACACTTCCTTCCACGATGGAAAAATACTATTGACAAAGCATGCTGCAACCACAATTAGAATATACCATACCATCATATTGTTGTGAAAAAACTCAAATACATCCAAACACTATCCAACAAAATCTGCGGGTTTATCCTCTTCTCACCTAAAAATGGAACACTACTGTCATATACTACAGTGAGCTAACTAGCTCCCAGTCAAAGAGTCCAAAGACATTCTGGTTGTTTGCATTGTCCATAAGGCCATTTACAGCAACTCGGCACTGTCCCTTAGCCACAGATGATTGCCATCAAAAATACATCCCACTTTCATTTTCAGACTAGCAATGCCCCAGTACTTACCAACCTGCAAACTCACTCTGAATGACAGACCATGCTTTCTCAGTCCTTGCAACTAGACTCTCCTTGCTGATATATGCAGTCTGTTCATGTATATTAAATTCAGAGAATAACTAGTAGACTTCCTAGAAAAAAGAACAGACTGTACCTGCTTCAGATTACACCAATGACATAAATTAACCCATCTAACACCCCAATTACACCTTCGCTATCAGCTAGGACAACTGCAAAAAGCTATGTATTCCAACACCTCACCAATCCCTAACCACGTCTCATGTGTGTCCATTATTTCTACTGTAAACATGTATAAGTTGTTCTGCAATTGTATAACTGTATTTTCAAATTGTTTCACAGCTTGAACTTTTATACACTTTAAAGTTTGTATTGTTCCTCTTTTGACTTCTTCATCTAGATACTATTATAATTGTTGGTCTATGACTGAAATGGGTCCATTATAAATCAGCCCTCTATACACACACACACACACACACACACACACACACACACACACACACACACAAGTATACATGCACATATACATAAATAGCTAATCAGTGATTATGTTATCCACCTTTCCAATTAGTCCACCAGCATCACTAGTAGTTCACAGGTAACTTGCAAGAAAATTGGAAGCAATGGTTGCAAAAAATCAACATTTAGTAAAGAGATGTATTTTTTTTAACTTTCCTTCACCTGTCTGAAGATGATGCTGTTAAGGTAAATAATATCTGTAAAAAGAACAACAGACTGACATAATGTCATTATAGGCAAGTTCATACTATTGTGAGCACATAACAAATGATATATATTTCTCATTTGTTTTGCATTAGAAACCAGGGCTCATATTGAGTCTTGATTCATATGTAACTGGTTTATGCTATACCTAAAGTCTATAAGTTTGGTGATGTACCTATTCACTACTGACTGACGGAATTGTCTATGGCATTAAATATGACAAAATAATAAGCAAACTACTGAGGGACTGAATTAGTACTATATAAAGCCATGGATTTATGTACAGCAACAGAAATAACCAGCACTGAGATGATAGCATTTGTTGAGGATTTGGATGTGTGTCAAAATGAAACTAAAATCTCCTGTTACTAGACAGAATAATACAGACAGTTCAAAGTACAAAGTCCTGTGCCTGTGCGATAAATTCTTCAGTCTTTATATCAGCAAAGAAAGTTGCTTCTCTACATGAGTTTGAAATTTCTGCAAAAATTAAAAATGTTCAGCAATTGCCTTTTTGTGTAAGGTGTGACCGCCAGCATAAATCCAAGACTTACTGGAGAATGCAGGAAGTGTTGACAGCCTACACATTTCATTCAGGTCTAAAAGTCCCAAAAGGCAGAAAAATGCCTTGCAAGTTGGTATAAAGCTCAGCAGTGTTGACTATATAAAAATCTCACTGAGCTGAAAAGACGTCTGTAAATAAGACTTCTTTCATTCAAGCTAAAGGCTGGAGCAGAATATAAAGCCACAAAAGTCCATTCAGAGAAACGACTCTAAGCATTTCAAGCTTGCTGTTACAGTCTAAAATTCATGCCTTTCAATTATCCATAATTTTGCAGAAAAAAAACAGATTTTTGCCTAATATATTTGGTCTGTTCCTCATAAAATATGTGTTTTTTTGGCAAGTTACTGAGGATTGAAATAATTAAATAATGATAGATATTTGAAATTCAGAAATATATATATATATATATTTAAGATACCATTCAGAAAAGGCAAGATAATATAAAAATGTTATTCTACCAAATTTTTAAGTTTATAAGTGCAATGTTTAAAATCTGTCCCTGAATTTCAGCCTTTTTTCCTCCCATTATGTTTGGCTTTGTCCAGAAATGTTATGATATGAGGTTGAGATATATGCTAAGGCTTCCTTCTTGACTTACTCTGGTCACAAACAAACATTTGACTGTTAGATGGAGTTACATCGTGTGGATAAAGTTTCAAGTTTTGCCAAGGCAGCAAGGACATATTTTGGGTCTGCATGTAAACAGTTTGGCATGCTGAAGAAAAGTCTCAGCACGTATTTGCAAATGTAGGATATTAGAGCTTACAATATGGTCAATCAAGATGAATCACACACTCACAGTGACCATGAGTTCTATATCCATGAATATATTTATTTTCAGATTAGCAGAAATATATTGAAGAAGTGAATAATATGAGTAGTCAAAGAGACACTGCTTTGCTAATTTGTAAGGCAGAGGCATTAAAAAGATGTAAGGTACCATTTGTTAAGCCTCAGAAAAAGAGTGCAGTGCGTAGTGAGCAAAGATGACAGAAACAAGCAAAGGTTTGAGATCTAATGGTTCAATTTGTTTACTAGACCTACCAATTTAATGCATGACTTTATAATACTGAATATCATGAGGAACTGCAGATGCCTAAAATGTTGTACTAGAACACTGGCAGACAACAAGGAAAAAAGTTGCATTACCCATTTAGATATACTGCACAGTCAGTGATGAAATGTATTAGCTAAATGGGCTGTTGTTTAAATCCAGTAGTGATTCAACTACATACCCACATATTGGTTCATAGGTTCATAGGTGTGTACTAGGCTAATACCCCTGGAGCCTTTACAAGCCTAGCCCATAGATGTGCCCTGGCATCGTGCCACCTGAGTAGTAAAGTATTGCCAAGTAAAAGGAGAGGGCATGTGATGTTCTGATTTGACAGGGTATATCTCGTAAAATAGAACTTATGGCAAGAAAACTCTCAAATCTGAAATGTGATTTAGAAAAGCAGTGCTAAAGACAGTGGGGTGGTATTCAGAAACAATTAGTACATAGTGTTACATAAGGCAGCTTCAACAGTGATGACATACAGAGATGGGGTCATTCAGAGATGTAAGTTAGCATGACCACACTACAGGAAAAAATAGTGTAGCATTGATGGCATACAAACAACTGCATAATAGCATACAAATGTCATAATGCTAATGAGATTCATTTGTTTAATGATTCAGCGATGTCTAAATTCAGAGCTGTGAAGCCCCACATGTTCACCTGTGCAAGGATTTCTCTATTTACAAGTACTTCACTAACACAATTATGCTATGATTAGTAGCAGCTTTAGCTGACTCTTAAGTGTTAGTGGCTACTTTCTGAGCCAGTGTCCACATTTCTTTGCACCATCCCCATTTGCATTACAGACAGATACTCCAGCAAGTGACAAATTATCACATCAGTCGCTATGACATTATCATCTGCTACTGAGTGTGTGGAGACAACACACAAGACTTACATATGCTGCCGACACACATGCAGGGAATGCTTATCTCAGATTGTATAGCATTAGCCACCCTTGCTATGGGGACTTGTCAGCATCTAAAATAGGACATATTAGGAGTTTTTCAGGCATCTATAGGATCTTGGGGTGGGTTATCTTCCTGGACTGGATGACAATAAGAAGAGATAGAGGTAATGGCAGTAGCAAACAAATTGTGGGTGGGAGGGAAAAGACTCGGCACACAAAGAGTTAATGCTGCTGCTGCACTGCACTGGTGTCCAATGCAGCAGCATCAACACACAAAGAGTTAATGCTGCTGCTGCACTGCACTGGTGTCCAGTGCAGCAGCATCAACACACAAAGAGTTAATGCTGCTGCTGCACTACACTGGTGTCCAGTGCAGCAGCATCAACACACAAAGAGTTAATGCTGCTGCTGCACTGCACTGGTGTCCAGTGCAGCAGCATCAACACACAAAGAGTTAATGCTGCTGCTGCACTGCACTGGTGTCCAGTGCAGCAGCATCAACACACAAAGAGTTAATGCTGCTGCTGCACTGGACACCAGCCATCCATCAGCTTGAATAGTGTGTAGAGGCCATACAAGGAGGGGGACATCAGGACACTGGAAGAGGTCGAGAGGAAAATGGCAACAAAGATACATGAGATGATGTGGAACTCATATGACCGGACAGTAGAAAAGCTGGACTCTTCCCGATGGAGCTCCAACGATAAAAATCACTTCAGGAAGATGTGAACGGCTCAGCTGAAAATAAAGGACGCAGACATCAGGAGCATAGCTATCATATTATAGGGATAATCTACTTCCTGTAAACATGAAATTACTTCTTTGCTAAGAAACTTGTGGACCCGTGGAATTGACTATTGACATGGGTGTCACAAAGGGACTCCAAAGATACATTGAGGAAGGCATGGGTCATGTGGAGAAAGGGTGAGGGTGAAGTTAGAGATGGAAGGGAGTTATAATGTTACATGAAATTAAACGTCAGATTAGTAAGACTTGCAGTTTCATTCTGCCATCAAGCAAATGTAATGTGGTGTAGCCAGGAATTAAGGTGGCCCTTATTTACTATCTGCCTTAAACAGGAGTGTAGCCAGAAATTTACAGTTTGCACACAGACTTAATATTGTTGCCCCCACCATCCACCTATCATTTTAAAAATGTCCTCATTTCTCAAAATGCTCCCTCTCCCAATATATATGAACAGGACACATTATTTTCAACTGTTAACATGTATCAGTGGCAGCCGGTGACTTCATATCAAAGGGGGTCCGCAAAAAACACCTGAATGGGTTGGGGCCAACTAGAAAGGGGTAGAGTTAACTTCAGTGGGGCAGAGCTATGTTTCAGCAGGATCAACATTGATCATGCCTGCCATTTTACATAAAATAACTGCGTAATCAGTATTGGGCATACTGAATAGTCTACCAAATACTAATCTAAATTACATTTCAGAGCTAATGAGGTGTTAAGGTTATGCTATAAGAGCACTAAAAAACATCTCTAAACAGTAAAAAGGTAGTTCGTCTTGACTGCATGAAATTATTATGACTACACATGATGTAGTAAACATACATTGTACTGTATAAGGTAATCTGCATTTTGTACAATGCCATGTGAATAGTAAGGAGATTTGGAATTCCCACTGTACTATCTTCATTTATTGTTCATAATTCAAGGTCACTCCAATACCTAATGCCCCATTGGTTCTGAGACAGTGACACAGGCTTGTATGACAGTTAGCTTTGACAAAGTACACATTAATCCTGCAAACCCAAAAGTGCAACAGTAAACAGCAGAGCCAGTCAATTCTTTTCATTCACAAACAGCCCTCCCCCCTCCCCATTACCAAACAAAAGTATCTGCTTTGGCCCCACCAGGATTAAAATAGAAATAATAGCAGCAGTTGGGTTACATATTTACATTAATTTCATTTAGTTAACAGAAACATCAGTCACAAATTATGTGCCAGTTCACCTTACACAAATACACATTTAATTGTATTCATTTTACTTTTGTTTACTCAGGTTTGTCCAAACTGCTTTAGTAAAAAAAACCTTTTCAGCATATGTCTGTAGTGAAAAGCTCTAACATATTACAAACATTTGTAAAGAGACATTCAGTATGTACATGAACAGATATGTAATAACATATATTAAGAATGACTCGTACATTTGATAATAAGATTACATTCATCTGAAAGTGCAGACAACTATTACAGTCTTGCAAAGCCAGAATGTCAACAACAGTAAAGAGCAGGGCCAGTTGTTTCTTTCACAATTAGTCCCAATCCCCTTTGCCCATCCCACTTACAGTATCTGATTTGATCTTGCAAGATTAAAAAAATAAAAAAGGCTAAAAGATGACGCTGTTATTAATGTATGTATTTTTTCCACAAATGACAGCCAAAGCTCACAGCTTGTGATCAGTCGTACTTCCCTCAGATGCACATTACTCTCTTGCAAAGTAAGTCAGAAGTACCACAGTAAAGCTAGTCATTTCATTCACACATACTAAGGATAGCCTCCAGCCCAGTATCTGCTTTGAGCCTACAAGGTTTAAAATAATGAAAAGAGAAGACAGCGAGTGCATTACTGTATTTCTTTCACATCACATAGTCAAGAGCTTGCAGGTGAACTTAGTTCACCCATACACACTATAGTTATGCAAGGACAGTCTCAAGAACAAAACATCTACAAACCATCCTAATGTATTTTAACTGACCCTGCAAAAGATATTAGGTTAAAAAAAATTATATCCACAAACAGCCCCCAAAACACACTGCATCTGTTCGACCCCTACCAGGATATTTTCCACAGTCAAGCAGCCTCCAAAGCACATTGCCTCCTTAGCATCTGGTTGACCCGGCCAGGATATTGTTTTAAAAAAATCCATCAACAGCCCCCAAAACACATTGCCGCCTCAGTATCTGGTTAACCCTGCCAGGATATTATATTTAAAAAAAAAGTTTTCGTCAACAGCCCCCACCCCCCCCCCCGACACACTGTCAACCTACTAGTAGTATCTGGTTGATCCTGCCAGGAACAAAAATGCATAAAATCAAGTGTATCTGGCTGACCCCGCCAGGAAAAAAAAACTACTTAAGTTTCAACCAACTGACTGATAATAATTATTACCAAGTCTGTCAGTTCACAATTCAGTGGAAGTGTTTTGTTTTTTTTTTCTTTTTGGTAGCCTTAGCTTCTCAAATTCAATCACTCACCTTTCCAAAAAATAAATCTCTGTCTCAGTCCGATGTCAAGACTCTAACAGCACAGTACACTTAAAGCGAAGGAAGAGAACTTCAAAGGTTACCCTTCTTTATACATTTCTATCAGCAGCCACGTCATGTATGCAGATTACGTGATAGGCTATTGACCCTAACAGTTCAGTTTCCACCAATATTCCTGCGGTTAAAACCAGAATGACTTCTGGGCATCTTGTTTTATCCACACCTACTTTCTAATCTGGACTGTTTTCAAAACTGTCCAGCCGGGCCATAAGACAGAAGTTTTTCTTCTTTTCTTTTCTTTTTTTTTTTTTAAATTGGAGCTTGGGCAGATATGCGCACTGCTCTGAGTTCCACAAAATGGTCATACTTACTTCTTCGAACTAGCAATCTGCTGCTAGTGTTATATATGTAAGTAAAATCTTTTTTTTTTTTTTTTTTTTTTTTTTACTTTTTCATTTTTACTCTCAAAAAGTGGAGGGCTGCAGCCCAGCAGTCCAGTACCATGAGCTGCCCCTGTCACATATCTATAAAAAGCTATTTTTAGAGGTATATTCCTTTCACACACACTTTCCTATACTTCTATACTGTAAATATTTGTTTACACAGTTCAAAACATTTGTACTTTTTGAGTGGTAAGGTTTCCAAGAGATGCTCAGAAAAAAATATACTCATTTGAGTACGCTGAATATGTCTAGGTACACCCGCGGCCTTAAAATCTAGTTCTTTATTGCCATATAATTATTTTATTCTGAAATCTGTATTACTGCCATGCCTATGTAAACCTACATAATGTATTTTCATATTTTAACATTTGTTAACCCATAGTATAATATGATTATTTTCTATTTTTAGCAGACAGTAATAATGTACTTCTCTTAATGTTAATGTTAATGTTAAGTCTAGCAGTACTGCATCAGATAATCATTCCTGACATATAATTTAGTAATGAAAATAAACTACTCAGCCTTGCTGTATGTTATTGCACACAAACTATTGTTGATGATTGTAGGAAGGCAAAGTGTTCATTAGTTACTAGGAATATAGAATATATTTACAGGCAAGACCATCGTGGAAATATACATACCACTAGATACCAGGAGTAAACTGAAAGAGAAAGACAGACTAATTTAGAGAAGTACTGAGAGATTTCAACTAGGCAATCAACATTATTATATACAAAGAGCAAAGGAGAAATGCTTACTGTCAAATCAAAAGTGGATAAAACCGAACAAAAGGTCAAGAAGTAAATAGCATGACTGAACTAAAAAAGAATCAGGAATGTATGAATGTGTAGCAGTGCATAGCATGTGCATATGTGTGCGTGTTTGTGCAGGGGGCAAAAAAAGCACAAAAAAATAGTTAATTGATTGTAACTCAACAGCAGGCTTCATCACCTCTGTAATAATCGAGTAGTGCCCTTCAGAGACCATTGTCTGCATAGTTGTGAGGAATGTTGCTCTATTGTACTTAATAACCATAAAAGTGGCTGACAAATGGTAGAAAAAGCAATGACATAATTATACAAGCTATTACAAATGCAAGCATTGTGTTGTGCCATTTACTCTAACAGAGTGGAGGGGAGGATGTTTATTTATAGCTTTCTAACTGAGAGAAAATGGTTTCTGAGGTGAAGAGGCCTGTAATGTGCTAGTCAAATGAGGTGAATTATTTTCCAACTCACTCTGTCAGAGTAATTTCTAAAGGAATATGGCTTGACTAGGTAGCAAAAAACGTTCTGAGATACTGTTCAGAAAGGGGAGGGGGCTGACATCATGGGTAAGGTGTTCACCTCTCAAATACATGGTAGCCCAGGGTTTGACTCTCACCTCTGAGAGAAATTGGCTAAGCTTAAAATAGCTCACAAGGGCAGATAGCCTCGTACTTACCAATGAATCTTACGCAGCAGTTGAAAATGAGTTAAAGGATGTTCCACAGTAGGAGTTGCTCTATATCACCACTAACAAAGCCACTCCTAGCATAAGCAAGTAAGAGGGGAAAAGCATGGATTTCCAAGTATTCTTGCTTTGGTTTGAAGGTGCATCTTTTTATGCACTGATCCTCATATAAATAGTTCAATCGGTTTAACTGATCATACATTATCTAAAGAGGTGTTTTCAAGTCTTAGTAGTACAGCTAACCCCACCCAGTGTGTATAAACCCTCACCCACACATACAAACATACATGCATACATACATACATACACACATACATACACATATGTACACACACATCCAGTGCATCCTATAGGAATTTAAAAACTACCACATTTTTATACATGTGGAATTATTCTTTTTTAGGGAGGTGGGACTGTTAGTATATTTCATTTCTGGCATGGAGCTGTACATAAAGGCATTGTGTATTCATGCCTGCTAATGTGACTGCAATGCCTATGCTTGAAGGAAATATAATGTAAGAAGAGAAAATAGTTAAATGTACTTCACAAAATGAGTCACTAAAACAAAACAGTGCATTCTTTGGTTAGATCTGCTTCTCTCTACAAGCAACTATATTTTTAATTTCCAGGAAACTTTGAACCACATATGCACCTGTCCAGTAAGACTGGCTGTAATCAGTTTATATTTATATAATAGACCCAGCTAACTGATCACTACCTTTCACTAGTTTAGAATGCAATATTATAATATTTAACTAAGCCCATTTGTTTTATTGAAACGTGGTCAGTGTACCCCTCAGTAAGCACTGCCTCACCAAAGCAAATCCCCAAATAAGCAAGTCATACAACAACACAATGATATTAGGAATTTTTTTTTTCATTAGGATCATTTCATCCAGTGAACTATGCAGATTATGCACAAAATATCTCCATTATTACGTACTAAATAAGCTAGGCCAGATTTTCCAGATGGTAGAATCACAGAAGAACTAATTAGGTTAGCTTGCAGATTATCCGTTTAAAAACAATATGCTAATGCTAACAATGCAGTACTGTTTAACATCTCCATATCTACAGGGCATCAGAATTTAAATGGAGCCTGAGCCTTCAGCCAAACAGGAAAATGGATTAATAATTAAGAATATGCAAATATATGAAGTGGTCTAGAATTGTTATTATATTTATGAAATTAATTATTCAGTCTGAAGAGCAGATATGCTATAATTTCAATGTTTTAAGCATTGTTACTAATAAACTTGGTATATGGTGCCCGTATTTTTATTTTGTAATTTCTGATAAGTTGTGATATTACGTGCCTGCTGTAAATCTTTCATTCCACCAGCTGGCATTTTCAATACTTAGAAGCTGTAAGTCTAATTTTATCTCTGCTTGCATTTAAAAAGACATTAACTTCTTCTTTCAGCTTTTTCCCAGTTAGGGGTTGCCACAGCAGATCACCTGTCTGCTCATGATTGGCAGTGGAGTTTTATGGTGTTGAGTTGCCAGCCCGGCACACAACCTTCCACAGAAGGCACACATATGCACTCACACCTAGGGCCAATTTAGTGTGTCCAATCCACCTACAGCATGTCTTTGGGATGTGGGAGGAAACTGGAGCACCTGGAGGAAACCCACGCGACCACAGTCAGGATATGCAGACTCCACACAGAAGGCACCCCAGCCAAGGATCGAACCAGAGAGCCTCTTGCTGTGAGGCGACAATGCTAACCGCTGCACCACCATGGCCGCTCTTAAAAAGACATTAACATTTAGTGAATAAATGCTCTTTGAAATTTGCAACGCAGTAGCATAGTGGTTAGTGTTGCTGCCACACAGTTCTTACGTCTTCAGTTCTGTTCTCAGCTAGCAGCCTGTGCTGGGTAGTCTTTGCACATTCTCCATGTGTCCAGATGGGATTTTGCCTGGTGATTCAGTTTCATGCCATATCTTAAACCCATGCTGTAAGTTAATTGCTATTCATCCAAACTGTCCATAGTTGTGTGAGTGTGACTGAATGTGTACATCCTGTAACAGGTTGGCATCTTGCTCAGGCTTAGGTCCTCTGCCTGGCACACAACAAATACCAGAATAAGATTTAGCTTCCATGACCCTAAATTAGATAAAGCAGGTACATGAAAAATTAATTAAAAAGTGTTGTTGTGAAATGGGGCAGTTTTCAGTTTAAGTCATTCTTATCACATCCATCCTGCCACACTTCCCTTCATTTACTGCAGGAAGTGCTGACCAAGCCTTTGCTGTGGTTTAAATAGAATAGCTTTTAAAAATAATAAAAAGTAATTACTTAATTCACCAATTTTCCAATTTGCCACTGGTTAACTGGGTAAGTGAGCTGTTCTGAAGAATCTCTTTTTCCATGACTTCAACAGGATATAATATATACAAACAGGCTACTTAGTTTAGCCTGTCAAGCAGCATGTTTCTGGTGTAAGAAAGCCAGAATACCTAGTGGAAGACTGTGGAAACTCATGGAAGATGTAAATTCTACACAGACAGTGCCTGTAGGTCAGGACTGAACCCCATAACCTGCAGTTGTGAGACAGAGACCTTACCACCATGGAGAATTCATATAGGCACCGCTCTCTACACATGTTCAAATGGCATCCTAGATCCCATTAGGCTAGAATGGCAGTGTGAGTGTTGACTGAGCAACAACAGAATGATTCTCCTCTCTCAGAGGTAAGTTGGTGTTTTTTTTACTGAATGGCAGTCCTGTGGTGCACTGAAAGAAATCTGACAACTGTTGGGCAGAGACAGTTATCCACAATGTAGCATGCTCACAGCAGTACAGTGCACCTCTGTGATTAAGCATAATTCAAATCATATGTCAGTATTAGGAGTAGAAACTAGTAAAAAGGTAAAACACGTCTTCCCAAAACAAAACCGTGAGACCAATGGACACCAAATGAGTAAAAGTTCCACAGGCGTTTAATATCCAAAACCAGTGACATTTTTAAAAATTCCACAGATGTTTAGTATCCAAAAAACAGTGAAGTAAGCACTTTCATCTTGCTTCAGTGAACAAAACTTCATCAGACCAATACAAAAGAACAGAAACAATTGCTTAAAATAAGTCCCAGGGTCACATGATGAATCAATTAACAAGTTTATTACATCATAAGGTCACTACTTTCAAATGTAAAAACAACTCAATAGGGCTAAAACACATATTCTTATATACTTATATGCACATATTTCTATATATTCCTTAATCCAGTCCCATTGGAATCAAAACTGGCATTTTAAACAATTAGAAATGACTACAATACAACCCCTTTATGTTAGTACAACCATGTCTCCTTAATGTTATACTACCTTTGTAGACTTGTCAGTTTTAAAATACAAGCTAGGGAACATGCGTCATTCAATCCCGGTAGGTTGTAGGCATTAAGCCTTATTTGCCATAATAATTCCTGCAATTCTAATTTTAAAGACAGGGGACCACCCCAGGGGTCTGGTTCTACTTGGTCTATGATCCTAAAACCAAAATTGTGCTTGGGGTATTCGTAAACATGTTTTGCTAATGCATTCTCAGTTTTTAATTTTTTGATACTGTATATGTGCTCATACACCCTTTCTTTAAACTTTTGGTTGGTTTTACTGACATAATGGCAAGAACATTGTTTACAGGTAGCTAAAAAGACAACACTTTTAGACCCACAATTAAACCTTTTGTTGTACTTATACATTTTATATCTTCAAAACATATGGAGTTGCCCATCTGATCCTCCTTCTAATCAAGGACTGTGCAGCAGAAATAATTGTTCCCCTGTACATAGCTATTCTCTAGCCCACTCATGTCACATGCCATGTATGTAACTGAAGAAGGTACAAAGATTACTCTCGGAGAGAATCAGAGGACTCCAATGTGTGTGCAATATCCATAGACTGCAATACCTTTGCTTAACTTTTCTTCTCTGTATATTTTTGTCTTCATAGAGGGATATAGCCTTGACATACAGAGCATTAAAGGACACCTTATTATTTTATACCCTTTGCCTAAAATACTCTACTAACCAGATGCAAGAGAACACCTGGTCTGAGTGAAAATTAGCCATATCCTGAAATGTGGCAACTTCATATCTCAAAGACTCTTACTATTGTAGCCCAGACAGGTATGACCCTAGCCATGAGTGGCATCCTGCCATCGCCCAGAATTATACCACAGTACAATGGCAAAAATGATTGCCTTCAGCAATTGGCTAAGCTTCTGGTGTAATTCTAAGGGGATCCAGTATCTGTCTGCCTGGGATGACATGACCGACAGACCACGATGCTTTGCTAGAGATGGCCTGCACCTGTCACCCTTGGGATTCCAGATACTAGCTAAGGCTCTTGCCACCCCTATAGTGCCTTTTTTAGGCAAGGTTCAAATGACAAATTCACCACCTTAACAGGTACAAGCAAGCAAAGTCTGAGGGTAATGCTACTCAATGCTAGAAGTCTAAACCTCAAAATGCATTCACTCGAGGCACTCCTTAAAATGGAAAACATCGACATCTGTGCAGTGACAGAGACCTGGTTCAAAGCTCCAGAGGGCACCCCTGCATTACCAGGCTATAATTCATACCACACCTTTCGGCCACCTAATCTGGAGTGAAACACTAAAGGCAGAGACATGTCCATATTCATTAAAGATATCCACACCTCCAGCCTAGTTGCTCGGCATAATGCATCCGAGATTATCCAAGTGCAACTAACTCTGGGCAAGACCGCAATCCAAATTGTAACTTGCTACAGATCCCCCACCATGCCCCAGGATTCCCACTCCTCATTTCTTGATACACTGGATAATGCTTTTGCTCAATGTTTACTGGAATTCAGAGATTCCAATGACTTGGATCAACTTATCCACACCCCCACCAGGGGCAGCAATATCCTAGACCTGGTCATTACCAACATGGGCAACCGGTGTTCCACACCAGAGGTCATTTCCTCGTTGGTTACATCCAACCACAAGCTAATCACCCTAGACATCCACATCCCGCCCCCACCCCCCATTAGGGAAACCACCGTAAAAAAATTCTCCAAAGCCAACTTCACTTAAGACAGAAGTGGCAAACTTCATGACACCCATGCAGACGGACAATAGAGGTATGACTGCTGAATCCTACACAAATGCACTTTATAAGCACTTACACGAGTGCATGAATCATGCTATCCCTAACAGAACCAAAATGCTATCTTCCAAAAAAAGGAAGCCAATCTGGTGGTCCCCTGCCATAAACAAACTCTACAACAGAAAAAAGAAACTGTTGCAAAAAAGAGGAAAATTCCATGATTGGAGGAATTCCCTAGTCAGCCTCAGTAAGAAGCTGAGATCCCTGTTAAAATCCACCAAAGCGAGTTACGAAAACAAAATTGTCACTGACTCTAAAGACAACCACAAAGCATTCTATAGCTATGTCAAGAATCTAAATGGGAACACTCAGATCTGCTCTAAGTTATAGCACAATGGCACTAAATATACAGAACCAATCGATATTGCCAACATCCTGGCAGATAGGTTCAGTGCTAACTTTACCCCCCTTTCACCCCCTAAAGGGCCCATCTCTATACCAGAAGAATGCAAAGTTCCTGTAATCACGGCTGCACAGATAAAAACCACACTTTCCAAAGCCAAGAACACAGCATCCATGGGACCTGACAACATCCCAGGCTGCATTCTACACAAACTGCAGAATGAACTGGCACTCCACCTAAGCACCATGTTCAATCATAGCCTCACCTCAGGCTTTGTGCCCACTGAATGGTGCACAGCAACGTTTATCCCACTCCACAAAGGGGGAGCCACCACGGACCCCGAGAACTACCGCCCCATTAGCCTAACGAGCCTGGTCTGCAAGGCCATGGAACGTATCATCATGGATCTTATACACAAAGATATTGGTAATCTCCAAACTTTGGACCCCACTCAGTTCGGGTTTGTAAAAGTCAGATCATGTCTACTAAACCTGACAGACTTCTTTGAAGCAGTCACCAAAGCCGTAGATGAGGGTAAGGTGGTTCACACAGCCTATCTAGATCTCGCCAAGGCTTTTGACACAATCCTCCACTCTGGAATTATAGATAAACTCACTAAACTAGGTATAAATCCCTATGTCACAAGATGGGTTGTCAACTGGCTCACTGACACCACACTGTGAAAGTAGCAGAATCCAAATCCAACTTCAGACTGGTGACAAGTGGAGTACCACAGGGTTCAGTCCTGGGTCCTCCAATGTTTGGTATCTACTTTTCTGAAGTACAGGCTAACACAGAAGGTCTTCGGCTAATGAAGTTTGGTGATGACAGCAAACCAGGAGCCATAATCGAGACTCCTAACAATGTGGACATCCTACAAAAGGGCCTCACGGAGACAGATGCCTAGTGTCAAAGCCATGGCCTCAAGCGCAATGCCAAAAAGTGCACTGTCATCCCCTTTGGTAAAAACTCTATATCCATGAGCTACCACATAGGTGGTAGTCTACTTAACACCGAAAGTGTGATAAGAGACCTTGGGACACAGGTGGACAGTAGTCTCTCCTTTGATAATCACATCGCCACAGTAGTCAGGAAATCCTTCTGTGTGACACACTTCATCACAAAAGGTTTCTCATCCATGAAAAAAAGAGGTCATTGTTTCCCTCTACTCATCACTCATTAGACCCATTATAGAGTACAATGCCCCTTTTGGTATGTACCTCACAAGGCATCTACAACAACTGGAAAGGCCGCAGAAATACCTCACAAAGAGAATTACCAGCTCAAACAGATGCCCTCAGCAGACCGTCTCAAAAAACTCCAGCTTTACTCCGTTGCATATAGCCTACTCAGAGGTGATCTCTGCCTAACATACAAAGCTATGTCAAACCCAGAGCTGTTGGACATGCTCCACTTAGAGAAATCCAAATCCCTCTGAGCTACACACTCTAGGGACCTAAACCTTGTCACTACAATAAACAGAACATGCTGGAGGGATAGATTCCTGTCCCAGAGACTTCCCATACTCTTGAAGAAACTAAAATCATTTCCTTGGGTGGCAAAAGCCAGGGTACATTTTAGGTTAGGCTTATATAGGCCCTAGGGCCAATAGCCTAATACCTATCTATGAACCTATGAGCCTATGGAATAATCTTTCCTTCTCAGTTAAAATGTGCCAATCAAGCCATACTTTCAAGGCAGAACTGGGTGACCGCATGGACTCTCCATCACCCAGCACAGTTTCAGTCCCAACTACAGCAGTATTACTACTGCCCTCCTCAACTTCATCAACATAGTAAACCTTGATCTTGCCAAAGCATTTGACGCTGTGTCCACCCAAAATTTCCTCTCTGAACTTGCAACAATAGGCCTCACTCACCCCTCCCTCTCCTGGTTTACAGTTATTCTAATTAGGCAACTAAATGGCAACTAAACCTTTCAGCATTTCAACTATTCTCTGTTGGTGTTCCCCAAGGGTCAATAGTCATCTCCCTTCTATTTAATACTTTCATAAATAAACTTCATACCGCTACAACACTAGCCAATCTTGTACAATATGCCAACAATTCAAACCTTATCTGCTCTGCCCCGTCCATAAGAAAATTACAGGAAATGAGTCAGAATTCTTTCCTTGACACTGAAATATGGCTAAAAATTCCAACTTTCTGCTTAATGCGAAAAAAAAATATGCTATTTACTCCAGAATAACACCTTAACCAGAAACACACATTTCATATAATTTCAAGTAATAATACAAACATAGAAACCATAAGCTGAACTAAACTGCTCAGAGTCATAAAATATAATGACCTCAAATTTGATCACCACATACTTCATTCCATCAAGAAAACTCCCCAAAAATTCATCTCTCTGTATAGGGCTAAGTACTACTTGCCAGATAAGCAAGAATTACCATAGCAGCAAAATACCTCCTTCCTTTTCTATCATATGCTTCCTGTATTCTTTTAAATATCCTACTAATTCTAGAAAATGGCCAAATCTGCAACCAACCAACCTTATAAAACACATCACTGCCTTGCATTAAAACAAATAACTGGCTTGAACTCCCAAATCAGTTGACATACTCACACCTAATAATTACACACAACCTATTGTACTCTCCAGACAAATGCTCAGCATTACAAAATACTTTACTGTACTATTCACCCACTAGAGACCTTCGCTCTAGCAATAAGCTTTTATTGTGTATCAGTAAGACATTCAACACTGCTGGAGCCTCTCTCTCTACTCTCATTATATGTAAAAACTCAGGAATGAAATTCCCACACAGTTAAAAGATAAAAACTTCAATAGTTTCAAAACGTTACTTAAACAGCACCTATGACAAAGATGGCTCTGTTCTTCCTGCTCACCTGGCTAGCTTTACTCAGATTACTTTTCTCCAACTCTTACAGCCACTTTGCTTCCCAATTCTGTGTACCTTATTGCTCCTTCTCGTACTGCACTTATTTCCTGAACTCTTACTTTTTCTCTTTATCTCACACCCTGCCAGTAACTACAGTTCCTCCACTGTCGATGTATCTTCCTACCCATTTCCAAAACTTCTCCTTTCATAGCTCTCATCATTTTCAGCGACATTCTGCTTGTTTGTCTGTAAATTATTACTAAACTTAAAAACACCCCAGTCTGAACTTTTCCCTGAAGCCATCATCTGTAAATACATTAACTGTTATTGCATGTTGTTTCTCTATTCAATAATTAGCCAATTTATGTTCATTCTTCTTTTTTGTGTATTGAAATGCTATTTTGTATAAGAAATCTTTAAAAAAATATTTTAAAAAATGATGTCAATAAGCTCATGTATAGTCTGTACCCTGGAATTATAAATGGACATCATGTGTAACTTAAATGTGGAGCTTTTCTCCCCGAAAATGGGTGTTACTCAGTCGGACTTTTCCCTGTCAACAAAGACAAATAAATAGGAACTACAGCTTGCACCCTAAACCTCTTTGCTATTTGGTAGACATAATATAATATAATTATAAGGAGAACATTTGCATATCTAGTCTGCCTATTTTGCTACATCTAATATGTAACTGCTGCGTTTTCCCACCTAGTGTTACTCAACCTCTTCCAGCTGCCCTCTATTAATTTGTAGCCCACTATCTACTTGGGAAGTCTGTTCCAGGGGTTTTGCAACTCTATCAGTGAAAAAACTAAGAAAAAAATGATCTGATTTATAAAACACCAAACATATTGCAATAAACATTATTTGCCCACCATATACATATTTTATTAAACAATGGTAAAGTATACACTGCTGACTCTGGTTTCACTAGCATTCCAGTCAACAGGAATTACTGAATGGCCAAAGGGCAACTCATTTTCCACAGAAAGGAAGGTTTCTGTGGCTGGAATGACACTTGGTGGGGACTATGAGCTAAGTCTTCAGAGCAATAAAAGTTTCTAGGGGAAGTGTGTGTCTCACCAGAAGTTACTTATGGAGGAATATACACTAACTATAATGGTCTGCACTGCATTAAGCACACATACATGAATCAAGACCAGGCTGAGGAAAGTAGGGCATGAAACAAAAAACAAAGCTTGAACTACATGCAGCGCAAGAGTCATCAGTAACTCTTCCCCCCCTCAGGTGTGTTTCTTAGAAAGGTGAGGAGAGAAACAGCACCCTAACATCACCAGGGTTATAAGGCCATAATAACAAAAACGTGAGAGAGAGATCCCATGAAATGTAGGGGAGTTTCACCTAGAGAGCTGGCCATATATCTATTGCTTCCTATAAATATCTTCCAGGATTTTGCCTGAAAAAGGGACATTACTTAACTGTGATCCATCCACTTAACAAATTGTAATGGCTACATAATTAAATGTATAACTATCCCAAGCCTTATCCTGCAAAAGCAGTAAAAATTAAAAAAAGGCATGAGTTTCATTGTTTGAAAAAAATTATATATTCTCTTAAACATACACAAATGGTGAGAAGGTTATTAGCTAGAAGTTTTCATGACAACCAATTCACAGCGGTGTCAAAGTAGTACTTGATTTCAAAACCTCTTGCACATAATGAAAGTAGAGGAACAGATAAGCCCATTTAGAAACCTAGAATAGCAGGAAGAGCTTGCAGTTCATATAGCTGCCTGACATAAATCTAAAATAGTACACAAGACATGTAGTTTACTAAAAATGCATAGGAAAGGAGTAGAAATTGAGAAGGATTTTAAATGAAAGTGGTCCACTCTGAAATTTTTGATATCTTGACAGCCCGTTTGTTTCTGGTAAAACATATGCAACCAACATACTCCCCTTACTACTACTACAGTGGACTTGAAGGTCTTTTCAACCACTAAGGGGAGATGCCTTTCTATTCCAATACACAGGGTGTTCTATTAATTTCACCTTTTGAACCTGTAGTAACTTACTCTGCCCCATAAGAGAGGCAAATAAATAAATAAAATGGTGGCAAAGCTCTAAGCTGTGCTACATTTCTTCATGGCTATCAAGGCTATTGGTTACTATGGGAACTTGTTTCCATGGAAGCCGATGGAGAGAAACCTGCTTGTAAGGGGTGCAATGGAGCCTTCATGCAAAAGACAGCACAATAATAAAGCTTTGTTATCAGTCTGTGTATCTGTTACTTGCATGACCTGGAGAAAAATAACATTCAATTTCCCTTCTGCAAGATGGAGAGATCAAGCAATTCCAAAGCATGAAATAGTCATAGTAAAATTGCAAGGACACATGCTGCAAATAAAATAAAACATTGCAAGGCACAGTGTACAAGTAAGTGATTTGCAACCATCTGAAGAAGTTTGAAACTGCAAGGAGCAAAACTATATGTTGCTGGTAAAGAGTTACATTGTGTGATATTTAGACAGCTCCGTGATTTAAAATTTATAAAGTGAGGTATCATGTCAGAGTAGAAACTGCTGCACTGTGATCTTCAGAAATGAGAACGTGCAAAGGTCTGCCAGTCTATAAAAAAGAAATGTATAGTCCTGAAGAAATGCCATGTAAACACAAATTCATAAATAGCATAAACATAATGTAAACATTTTAAACTGAAATGAAGTTGTTTAAGTCATCCAAGTTATCTGATACGGATGTGGCTGTTATTTTGTTTCTACTACAAATGTTTGAACAGCAAACAGCTGAATCACAAATGATGGAAAACAAAAGCCAGAATACATAAAGGTAATACAAGGGCAAGCCCATTCCTACCCCTTACACAATTATTCTCAAGCTGATGGAATACTAACTCAGAGCAAAACCCAACTCCAAACAAGTACAAAAAATGCTGTTTCCAACGAGTGGGAATAAAGGTAATGAAGAACTACAAGATAAAGTGAAAAATTTGGTCACTTTGATTTTCTCAAAAAAAAAAAAAAAAAGCATTTTGAATGTGCAGAAATTCTAGTATGCTTAGGCAGTGGCTTATGCCACAGCTGAACTCCTAAACTGTGATGGTCTAAGTAAGGTTTCT